>NC_081409.1:883085093-883385093 GCF_030272615.1 Cryptomeria japonica
AGCGATCGCACATGCCTCACCGGGGGTGATTGCTTTAAGGTAGTGATACATATAAGAATGAGAAGGGAAAGGAGCACGTTATCACAAGGATTTAGCCCCCAAGTGTGAGATAAGCCCAAGGATAATAGACACAAAACACAAAGCACAAGGTGACTTCGCTTTCCTCGGGGTCAGTATGCTGTATGCATAATTGTTCTTCATTCCCCAATCAAGGAAGATCACCTAGAAGAAGGGAACACATGTGTCTTTTGAGTCAACATGAGAGAGACCAAAAGAGATCTCAATGTTTTGCATCGTCCTCAAGTAGACAACACTAAGGACAACAAATAGAAGAATGAGAATAACACATAGAAGAAGTAACAAAAGAGAGGAGGAGAGAATCTGTTATGCTAATGAAACTAGTCTAGCACGTCATCTACCCCCCGATCTTGCTGATCAATGTTTCGGGAAGGTAGGGAACACGCTAGAGGAGGAACATCCAACACAACAGATGGAGCTATCACAAGATCCAAACAAGGGCTATGTTCATACCCCAAGCCACGTTGTTCTTGTCTAGGAGCTAGGATAAGTGCTTTAGAAAATTCATTAGATAAATGGTTATCAATATCAACAAGTTCATATTCACTATCAGAATGAACAGGAGAAGTAGCATTTTCATCATGAATAACATTTTCATCTATATCATCATCAAGATTTATAAAAATAGGATCTTTAAGTTGCACAGGATGAAGACCATCATGCATCTTATGTTTAGGGGATTTTGGCTCAATCGTCGGCTGAGGAGAAAATGGAATAATGCTTGTTGAAGGTGTCTTTGGGGATTGCAAAGTTTGAGAGGCAGCTGCCTGAGCTCTAAGACGACGCTTTCGTCGGCGTTCACATGCAGAACGATTTTGTCTAGTCTTAGTAGGAAGTTGTGAAGATTGAGGAGGAGGAATGTTCTCATCCTTATCACTTGGGTGTTTAGGTTGTGGTCTCTTAGGTTGAACAATAGGAGAAGAGGAAAGTCTCTTCTCTCCATAAGAGGAAGGAGGAGGAACTGCTCCATATAAGGGAGGAATATTTGGTTTAGGAAGGAGACCAAGTCCATCATGACGAGGAGGGATAGGTCTACTTTTAGGAAGTTTATCAGACATAGACATAGTCACATCCATAGGGATGGGTTGGGAATCTTCTTGAGGAAAGACATTAGTTTTATCTTTCAAAGGAAGAACTTCCTTCTCAAGAATGATAGGAATGTCAAGTTTGGATGTTCTAGGTTCACTTAGAGAAAGGATCATATCTTTTTTCCACTTTTGATAAGATTTGAAAAGATGATCACTTCGCGGAGGAAGAGATTGGAATTGTTTAGGCCAAAAGTAATCTATAGGAACACTAGAAGTTCTTTCAGCTGGTTTAAAGAGACTATGATTGACAGTAACAACTTCACCATTATGGGGAAATTTCAAACACTTGTGAATAGGAGAAGCAATAGCTTTCATGGAAGATAGCCAAGGATAGCCAAACTTCACACGAAATTGTTCGGAAGATGGAATAATAGCAAAGTCCACATCAAGGGGTTTGTTATGGACCTCAATAGGTAATGTAATAGAACCAATTGCAGGAGAAGAAAATGCATCAAATAGTTTCACAACCACATTTGTTTCATCATAGATCACTTGATTCAATTGCAAAGTAAAAAGAAATTCTTCAGTAATGACATTAACCATACAAGAAGGATCAACAAGCACTCCACGGCAAGGTGTGTTCTTGACTTTTGCAACTATATATAAAGGACCATTAGGTGCCCTGATAGTTTCACTAGAATCAAAGGTGATGGAAGGTTCTCTAGGGATTTTCTGCTGTTCCACAAAGTTAATCACATTCGGAGTCATGGACACAAGATCATCAGGTGAGACAGAGGAATCAGTAGTATCAATCACATTAGAGGTATGAGAAGGCAATGGATCAGTAAAAATCTGAAGATTTTGGTTAGGAGGAGCTACAGATGTATTGCCTTTATCATTCACACCAGAAACAGAGATAGTATTATTATCAATCAAATCTTGAATTTTACCCTTTAAAGCAAAACATTTTTCAGTATCATGCCCAGGTTGACGATGAAATTGACAAAAAGATTTGTTATCAAAATAAGGTGAATTAATCTTTGCAGGATCAATTTACCTTATAGGAGGAAGAGTAAGCACATTTTGTTCCAATAACTTATTCATAATACTATGCAATGATTCATTCAAAGGAGTAAACTTTCTTTCTTTCTTGAAAAACTTAGAAATAGGAGACACACCTGATGCTGCATTCACATTGTTGTTGATGATGTTTTCATTGAATTTAATGGACTCTCTGTTCGGTTTAAACTTCCCAAATGGTTGTTGACTACTATCACCCTTATCACTCGGAGCCATAGGATGTGATTGTTCCATTTGACTCACAGTCAGTTGATAATTGTGAAGAGTTGCGCACAACTGTTGGAAAGAAGTAAACTCAGAAAACAAGAGTTTTTCTCTAATGTCTTTTTGTAAATTAGAAATAAAGATTCTTTGAATATCATTGTCAGGCACTGGAAAAGAAATTTGAGCATACAAATGCTTATATCTACCAATGAAATCAGTCACTTTTTCTTTAACACCTTGTTTACAATGCATTAAATCCATCAAAGTAACTTTAGGACTTATATTGTTTTGAAATTGTTGAATGAAATCATTTGCAAGTTGTTCGAAAGAAGTAATAGAATAGGAAGGCAACGAGCAATACCATTGTAGGGCTTTGTCTCTTAATGTTCTAGTAAACAGTTTTGCAAGCAACCTTTGGTCATAAGCAAAATCAGTACATATTGTTTGAAAAGTCTTAACTTGTGTTAGAGGATCACCCTTACCATTATAAAGCTCCAAATGCGGAATTTCAACATGTTTAGGGGGGATAGCTCGAACAATGTCAAGAGAAAGTGGGCTCGCAACATCAAATGTGGGCACACTAAACTTAGATTGATTCATAGAAGCAATTTGTTGCTGTAAAGAAGAGACAGTTTGTGCAAGATTGTTAATGGTCGCTTCAGTCGAAGAGTTCATATTAGACGTGTTAGATTGTGATGGAGGTGTTATGTTATTGAAAGGAGGTAGAGAATAAGGTGGTGGAACACTATGGTAGTTAGTCATAGGAGATGATTGGACAGGGGGAACACTACAAGGAGGAATGGAAAGCAAATTGCCCCCTTGCGTCATGTTCATTTGTGGTGATATAATAGGAACACTTATTGAAGGAATGAATGAAGAAGTTGGATTGAATGAAGGAAGAGGGTTGATTGAAGAAGAAGGATTGCCCCCATGACTAGTGATCATAGGTGGAATGTCTTGTATTGAAGTAGTCATTATGTTTGATGTAAAAGTAGGTATACTAGCAATAGGAGTCGTCAAAGGAATAGAATGATTGATTTGAGTAGGAGGTTGTGTATAACCTAAGGTTTCGGCACAACTTTTCATAGGCATCACATTTGAATCCACAATGTGTGCAATACCACGCAGAATATCAATTCCATTCTTATCACTTTGAAGCATATGTTTTAGACCCTCAATTAAAGGAAGAGCTTGACTATCAGGGTATTCTTGAGACATCCACTGTCGAAAATCATCAAATTGGTTATCCAATTTCGAAAGTTGTTCTACAGAAACCTCATGGAGAGCTTCTTCATCATTAAGAGGATTAGAGGAATTACCCATGTCCTCGTTAAAAAGACCATTCAAATTAGGTTCCATCTCCTCAATAATTAAACCTTGGAAGGACTTAATTCTAAGGCTTCGTCTAACGGGAATAGTGTAAGTAGGGCTTATTGTTGTAAAACTCATGCACTAAAGAGAGAGAGAAGATTTTGAATTTTAGAGGTAGCAAATTTCAGTAAAATCAGCCAATCTTCTAGATTTAAGCTGTTAAATACAATCAGGACAATCTCCCGAAATTTCAGAAAAAATGTCCGGGACCGTGGCGCTCGGAGTGCACACGGTCCTCACAACTTTTTTCGAAATTTGCAGGGATGAAAGTTATGATGATTTTACAGCTAACCTGAAAAAATTGAATGATTTTACGATCTGTAGATAGGCCAAATTAAAGTTGCAATCTCAAAATTGAACCCTACCAAGATTGTCGAAAAATGCAAAATTTGAATTTTGAAAAAGAGAGGGAAACTGAAATTTTGAATTTTATGATTTGAGAGGGAATACCAAAAGCAATGCAAGTTTTGAAATTTGAAAGTTGACTCAATTTCACGCAAAATTCAATTTTGAAAGCGGAAATCAAAGTTGTTGTAATTAAGCACTTAATTTCAAAAGTCACAAATTGCAAAAATTTGAATGAATCACTGAAATTTCGAATGAATGATAACACACTTTTCAGATTTAGGACTGTAAGAAACACAATTTTGACACAAATTTCAATTTCAACAATTTTTGAATGATTAGAAGCCTCAATCCAAGCAATCGCTAGACCAACTTTGACTGTAATTTTGAAAGTGTTAAAATTGATAAAATCAGCCAAAATTCTGGATTTTAGCAGAAAAATACAATAAGATCTAGCTCCCGAAATTTCGGAAAAAATGTCGGGGACGATGGCGCTTGGGGTGCACATGGTCCTCGCAACTTTTTTCCAAATTTTCAGGGATGAAAGATATTGTGATTTTATTGTGGAATCCAAAGTTACAGCTGATTTGGAGATGTTTTGATCAGTGAAATTGTCGGACAAAGGTTGAATCAAGAGGGTTTCACAAATTAGGGTTTTGACACTTAACCACTTAATTTTCAGAATTAAAGCACAAATATGAATTGATAATTTGTAATAGAAGGGCAGATCTGAAACAAGCATTAACAATTAAACATTTCACAAGTTTAATTACTTAAAAAGAAAATTTAGGGTTTTTATGCAATTAACCTCTAAAATTTTGCAAAAGATCAAACATGGAAATGTAATCAAGGAATCCAATTTTTAGATCTAACTATGAATAATCAGAAAGGATGTTCACGTCGGGTTCACCAAAATGTAAAGCGGAAAAATCGAACCCTAGTCGTTCTCCCCTCCCCAACTCCGAGGAGAGAGAAGGGAGAGTCACTAGGGTTGATGGTTTTCACTTAGGAGGGACTTTACATTCAAAAGAGGGGTTGAAACCCACAAGATCCAATCCCAAGCAATGCAAGATTGGATTCTATATGAGTTTCAAGGGTTGTGACATCAAGGATACCCTCTTTTGTAAAGAATTTAGATAGAAAGCTTGAACTAGGAATGCATGTAGAAGCAAGAAAGATTCACTTATAAATAGAGATAGGGATATGATATGAAGCTGCGGACCTGGAATTAGCAGTAAAATGTCGAGACGGTGTTGTTCTGCAAATTTGAGCGAAAGTTGACAGGACGATGGCGCCCGGCGTGCACACGGTCCTTCGAAAAATCCGCGAAACGAAGGTGGATCTGTTCGTCTCTGCACAAGGATTCCAGATCTTCAATTTCAGCCGCGTACTTGCAACCTTGTTGTAAGGATGTTTGTATCCTTATATGCGAAGGTATAGATGTTGTTGTATGTTGTGTGTTGTATGTTGTATGTTGTAGTAGGTGATCTCCTCTTCAATGGTTGAATCCTTGTCTTGAATGCAACACTTAGCCTTGAATGGAGACTTAGAATGATCAATTGCTTGAAGGAATGCTTGAATGCTTGAATGCTTGAATGTTTGAATATCATTTTTGTGCCTTTTTTTCCTCCTACCAAAATGGGAGAGGAAAAGTAGTTTATATACTTGCCAATTAGGGTTAAAAGACTGATTTCCCCGACCTTAGGCCAACCAGGAAATGTTATTTTCCAAATTGCAAATAAAAAGACCCGAAGTCCCATAGGAGACCGGGCCCAAAAATAGGGCCAGGGACCAGGGCGGTGGGCGCCATGGTCCTGGGGGACCAGGGCGCTGGGCACCCTGGTCCTGAAGGACCAGGGCACTGGGCGCTCTGGTCCCACCTCCCGGGACAGCAGGGTGCAAGGAGGGATCAAGCAGGGTGCTGGAAAAATGCAGTTTTTGATGTCATGAGCAAGTTTTGGGGTCTCCATTCAGGTTCAGTGTTGCGTCGCCATCGTGAAGACCCAAATGTGGTCAAAATTGCAAGTGTCGCAATTTTAGGATGCTACAATATACATGTATATGTACACATACATACATACATACATACATACATACATACATACATACATATATATATATATATATATATTTATATATACATACATACACATATACACACACACACACATATATATATATATGCATATTTATATATACATATATATACATACACACATATATATGCATACATACACATATATACAGATATATATATATACACACACAAACACACATATATATATGCATATTTATATATACATATATATATACATACATACATATATATACATACATACATACATACATACATACATACATACATACATACATACATACATATATATATATATACATGCATACATACACATACATACATACATACATACATACATACATACATACATGCATACATACATAAATATATACATACATATACATACATATACATACATACATACATACATACATATAGATACACACACACGCACACACACACACACACATATATACACACACACACACTCTAGAGGTAGAGGAGGGAAATGAAACCAATATGACACAATATGACCCCTAACGACATGATTTAGTGTCTTAAGGGGTCCTATGGTATCGTTAGGGGTCATATGGTGTCCCATGAACCCTTATGACCTCTTAGGACACCATATGACCCCTAATGACACCATATTGGGTCGCTTTGGGTCATATTGTAGGGAAAAGGGGTCATATTGTGTCCTAAGGGGTCCTATGGTGTCCCAAGACACCATATGACCCCTATGGACACCATATGACCCCTAACGACACCATAGGACCCCTTAAGACACCAAATCATGTTGTTAGGGGTCATATTGTGTCTTATAGGGTCATAGGACACAATATGACCCCAAACGACATGATTTAGTGTCTTAAGGGGTCCTATGGTGTCGTTAGGGGTCATATCGTGTCCATAGGGGTCATATGGTGTCCCATGAACCCTTATGACCTCTTAGGAGACCATATGACCCCTAATGACACCATATTGGGTCGCTTTGGGTCATATTGTGTCCTAAGGGATCATATTGTGTTCTAAGGGGTCCTATGGTGTCCCAAGATGCCATACGACCCCTATGGACACTGTATGACCGCTAATGACACCATAAGACCCCTTAAGACACCAAATCATGTCGTTAGGGGTCATATTATGTCTTACGAGGTCGTAGGACATAATATGACCCCTAACATATGCCGGTTCACAACATATGCCAGTTCACAACATCATACCGGTTCTCTTTGTTAGTTGCTTAACTTCAATAATCCTATTCACTCTTCATCATGTTACCGGTTTACTCTTCAACATATTACCGGTTCTCTTTGAGCATATTGACATCAATGACAACACAATATCACCATGTCAACATATTCTACACATTTGCTAACAAATTCTAGTTAAGCTCAATGCCAATGGTCTTAAACCTCTTACACAAACCCAATTCGATTACCTATGATCTACCAAACCTTTTGCATATGATTACAACTTTATTCACACACAGATAATCGCATCACCATCCTTGAGCGTTATCCTATGATCTAGAAAGAGATCTTACATCATATTTATACTAACCTTGGACCTAAACAATTAGGTCAGCCACCTAAAAGATAATACAATAAATCCATTACATAAACTTGCAAACCAATGATAATCCACGTCGGCCTAAGGCTGAAACAACATTAACCAAACAATAAATCCAACTAGTAACACATCAGGAGAATCTGCCAACACGTTACATAAACCGGTCCATAACCTAACATAATAACATTAAGTTTGGTACAAAATGTAACACCACCAATCAACTGAAACACGAAAAAGATAACTTTTAGCATCTAGAAAATCTTCTAGAAGCCACACCAACACCACTTATCAAATCCATCAAAAGATCTTCAACAAAGCTCTGCTAATAGAACCCTTATCGGTAAACAAAAAGCTTACTAGAACATATGATAGCTTCCAGATCATCAATTACTGAACCAACTAAATGTGACACTCATCTAAATAACATGAATGACGGAAGCAAACCAATTCCACCAATTGGAGTATACCGGTGACAAATCTCCTGATCATCATCAAAGTCCAACCACTCTACCAGAACCCGGTAGACAACCAAACAAGCTAGTGTTGACATCAATGTCAAACATCAATGCAACACATAATCAATTCCTTTAAATTTCCAACATCTCAGTTATATACCTTTTTAGAGTTTGCACTTGATAGTAGATCACACTCCTAGTGTGA
This sequence comes from Cryptomeria japonica, assembly GCF_030272615.1. Taxonomy (NCBI): domain Eukaryota; kingdom Viridiplantae; phylum Streptophyta; class Pinopsida; order Cupressales; family Cupressaceae; genus Cryptomeria; species Cryptomeria japonica. The sequence continues at coordinate 883,093,509 of NC_081409.1, forward strand.
ATCTTGATTGTGAGGAGAACTTTGGTTACCTGAATCTAGGTATTTTGACATCAAATCCATTTCTTGAACCTTGCATTCCTTCTCCTCCATCTATTATTTCTTCTGAGGATACTTGTGTTGCTACATTCATGGCTACGTGTGACTCAGTGCAATAGGAAATGCACCCTCTTCTAGATAGAGCTACTTGGGATGATTACTTGATAGACATTGGAAGTTTGTTTTATGAGTCCTATCTTGTGGACTTGGAGGACACTATTGAGTACATACATTTTCTCTTTGATGAAGTTAGTTTGTCTTCTTCAGATGTTGAGGGAGAACCTTTCAACCCTCTTATTCTTTACCCACATGATCATTCCTCATAGTTTGACATGACTGTGGCCACTATTAAGCAGCATTTGGAGGAGGCATCTTTGTCTTTGGATGAGATACAAGTTTTGTCTCTAGGTTTTGTTCTACATCCATCACCACTAGGTTATGGAATGCCATCTTTGTAGTGCGGCCTAGAACACTTGATTTGATGATGACAAACTTTGGTATCAACATGGAGATAGATGAGCAGTTTTCAAAGACTTCATACATCTTGCACCTTCTTCCTACATCTTCCTTTCAGGAATGGGAAGACAATCTTCATGCACCTTTGGTTTTGTTTCTTCCTAAGGGGAGGAATGTTGTTCGACGATCATGGTCCATCATCTACATCCAGTCCTAGGCATCAACCATTGGTACATTTTACTACTTTTGGGAAGGCTACATAGTCTTTCTTATCCTTTCTATTTTAGAGGGGATTTCTTCCTTGCATTGGATTTTTTCTTGTGTTCGGAAATTTATTTTATTTTCTCTCTTTTAAGGAGGAGTTTTGTCCCACTGGGTTTTCTCATTTACTGCTTTTGTGAGGGATTTTTTTGTAGATGGGTACCTAACATGGCCTTGTAGTTGGGACCCATTTTTGCATTGTTGCATCTTTTCACCCACCTAAGCTATTCTTAAGGAGGGTGTTAGTGTAGGTTTTCATATTTATTTTTCTCCTACACATTATTAAGCATACTTAGGATATATTAGGATGGTTTATATGAGGACATGTGGCATAGTCCTACATTCACATGTGTCATTCACACCCACATTTGAGTGGTTGAATGTCACGCCCTCTTTTGGATTCATTTGCCACCTCCCCATAACCATTTGTTTGTCCCTACCTAATTTTCTTGGCCATATATTTTGCATTTTCCAAGCAGGCAAAAATTCCACCTAATTTGGTTATTTGGGAGTTATTATTCCTCTTGGAATTATGTGCACATATTTTGCTATATAATCTACACTCACCTCTTCCTTATGAGATAATTGAAGGCTAACTCAGATGAGTTCATATCAGCTTAGTCATTACAAGGGAGTGTTGATCCATATTGTATCATTTGGAGTATGATAATATCATTATTTTGTTATTGCACCATATTCCAGCGTTTTATCCTCGGTTGCTCTCGTGTAGAAGGTTGATCCTGGTTTTGTAGGTGATCATCGTGGGAGATTGAGTCCATCAGTGACTTTGACATCTAGGACTAAACATATTGAATTTCATCATCATTACATTTAGTAATTGGTTTATAATAAATACATTTATCTTTTTTATTTTTATATAGAAGACTAAATTATAGTCATAAAATATAAAGTACTTGGTTTTTTTCCATGTTTATAGGTTAACATCAAATTGTATCTAGTTTATTCGAAAAGGGGTGCATTATATCAATAGAGACCAATGATGGAATATATGTCAGCATTATAGAATTAGTTTTATATTTTTAAGTATTTGTAGACATCTAAAAATGGTCAACGCTTGCGGAGTCATATTTTAACATTTGCGCATTGCCTTATTTTAGGGTTCTTGTCTCGCATTAAAATTTCTTCTATGTTGCGCACTTGGTCTTTATCATTTGTGAGCATCGAGTCCTTCTTCTGCATTCCTCATTTTTCTCGCTTTCGAATTAGGTCTTGTCGATAGCAATCTTCAGTCATGATTTTGGTAGATCTTGTCAATCTCTTATCAACTTGTCAATCTTGTCATTTTACGATCGATTCATCATCGATCGTTGTCCTCTTTAATCATGTCAATTGGCGCCTATCAGTTTGGTCTCTTTATCAATGTTGGTCAATTTGTCAATCAATCTCAATTGTTTATCAATCAAATCACTTATCAGCATTGGTCCTTTGTTAATCAGAATCATGAACGAATCGACATCAATTATCTTTTGTCAAGACGTAATTGTCATCCTTGCATTTCTAATTCATCTTCTAGGGTTTCATGATTTATTCATTTAACCTTGTTTGTCATTTCTCCCTCTAGGTTAAATAGTTTATTTATCCTAAGTCTTCTTGTCACAATTAAATGTTTATTTAATTGGCTAACTAATTCCTCCTCTCTTTGTGAATTAATTAATAAATGAAAAATTATTAATTAATTTACCTAATTTTCCAATTTACTAATTTCTCCTAATTCCTAATTTTCTAATTTTCATCAATTTTCTAATTTCCTAATTTCTAATTCATCTATTATCAATTTTCTCCTATATTTCTCCTAATTTCATGGGAATGACATAGCAAATTTGTCATAATTTGTCATAATTGACAATCAATCAATTTTGACATAGTAATTTGTCATAATTGACAATCAATCAATTTTGACATAGTAATTTGTCATAATTGACAATCAATCAATTTTGACATAGTAATTTGTCATAATTGACAATCAATCAATCTTGCATAGAAAGTGTCAATTTGTCATAATTTATCATAACTGACATTCTTGATTTGAAATTTCCTTTCAAATGTCTTCATGCTAATCTTGTCATTTCTCCAATTTGTCTATAAATTGGATGAATTTCTTCAATCAAAGCCCCTGGTCGAATCAATCACGCTTCTAGTACTCTTATGTTGTCATCTCATCTTGTCAATCTTGCTTTCACATTAGGCTTATGCACTTGAAGGTGAGATCCACAAAACAAAGCAATTTGAAGGAGAAAGAAGGACAATGGAGCCACATGAAGGAGACATCTGCATTTGGTTTTCTTAGATTTCATTTTGAATGTGTTGTCTTCATGTTTTCATTGAATGTTTTTAAGATTCTTATCACTGCAATTTAGTTTTCATGATTGAGCTAGGCCAAATTCCCATTTGCTTTGGAATGACATAGCAAATTTGTCATAATTTGTCATAATTGACAATCAATCAATTTTGACATAGTAATTTGTCATTATTGACAATCAATCAATCTTGCATAGAAAGTGTCAATTTGTCATAATTTGTCATAATTGTCATTCTTGATTTGAAATTTCCTTTCAAATATCTTCATGCTAATCTTGTCATTTCTCCAATTTGTCTATAAATTGGATGAATTTCTTCAATCAAAGCCCCTGGTTGAATCAATCACGCTTCTAGTACTCTTATGTTGTCGTCTCGTCTTCTCAATCTTGCTTTCACATTAGGCTTATGCACTTGAAGGTGAGATCCACAAAACAAAGCAATTTGAAGGAGAAAGAAGGACAATGGAGCCACATGAAGGAGACATCTGCATTTGGTTTGCTTAGATTTCATTTTGAATGTCTTGTCTTCATGTTTTCATTGAATGTTTTTAGGATTCTTATCACTGCAATTTAGTTTTCATGATTCAGCTAGGCCAAATTCCCATTTGCTTTGGAATGACATAGCAAATTTGTCATAATTTGTCATAATTGACAGTCAATCAATTTTGACATAGTAATTTGTCATAATTGACAATCAATCAATCTTGCATAGAAAGTGTCAATTTGTCATAATTTGTCATAATTGTCATTCTTGATTTGAAATTTCCTTTCAAATCTCTTCATGCTAATCTTGTCATTTCTCCAATTTCTCTATAAATTGGATGAATTTCTTCAATCAAAGCCCCTGGTCAAATCAATCACGCTTCTAGTACTCTTATGTTGTCGTCTCGTCTTGTCAATCTTGCTTTCACATTAGGCTTATGCACTTGAAGGTGAGATCCACAAAACAAAGCAATTTGAAGGAGAAAGAAGGACAATGGAGCCACATGAAGGATACATCTGCATTTGGTTTTCTTAGATTTCACTTTGAATGTCTTGTCTTCATGTTTTCATTGAATGTTTTTAGGATTCTTATCACTGCAATTTAGTTTTCGTGATTGAGCTAGGCCAAATTCCCATTTGCTTTGATGATTTCCACATTTCCTATCTACATTAATTGGTAAACCTGACATGAACTTAACCCCTTAACTATGTTTTTGAGTGCTTTTGAGCTGATTTGCAGGTGAAAAATCAAGAAACAGGGTGCCTCAGAGCTTTTTGGACACTTCTGCGCCTGTGTCAAAGAATTTTGTGCTTGTGTGGGTGCCTTCTGCGCCTATGCAAGGTACATAGGTGCAGCTTGATGCAACACAGGCACAACTTGATGGGTTATGTGCCTGTGTTAAGGCAATTTGCGCTTGTGTAAAAAAAATTAAAAAAATCATTCTCTTTCTTGCATTATGCTTTTCTTTGGTACTGATTCTCTGTGCAGCACCTTGGCATTATGCATGGCGAAGACAAAAGTGAAACTACTAACAAATCTTATGCAGGTTCGCTAGTCAAAAACCAAACAAATCCAACTTCTAACTTGGTGATTTTGCAGGTTGCCTTGTATTTCAACCGAACTTTTGTGTTTGTGATTCATAATTAGGCACCTAGTATGATTGCTAAGTAGGATGGAATGAATGTGTGTTTGCTTTGATTGTCGAGTTTGACATTGGAGTAGGAGAGTATGCTCTCATCCTTCTTAGGGTGATCAGAAATCCAGATCTTCGATACCATTCTCATGGCTTAGATTGTTTGTTACCTTTAGAGGGCTTGCCTTCCCGACCATTTGCTTTCTTTTGCAAGCAAGTGACAATCGTGAGAAGGGAACGACCCAAGTGAGTACAACTAGAGTACCTTGGAATTCTAACTCACTATAAATAAATACCTAATGGGTGAAAGCTTTGAAGGAAGGGTTACGTGGGAATTGCAGTTACTTGGGAAGTGATGACCCTTGGACTCTTTCTCATATAAACATCTAAGTAGGGCCTCACAGTCTAAATCGTGCTTGCGCGACTACATTTGTTTGGTATCTTGGTGGGCTTAATGTCTCAATCATGCTTGCATGACACCAAGGAGTAATGCTTAATAGAAATCCTTACTAAACACCTTGTATTTAGAGGCCAAAAATCCTTCTAGTTTCTTGAGAAGGACAAGTTCAAATACTTGGAAGAGATACTAAGTTCGCCATGGGGAGATTTCCATGGGGATTGATGCTTGGCTGCCCTGAGAAGTGAGTGCCATGGAGGGGAGCCTGTGGGGTCAAGCATCTATGTATTCTCCTTGAATCTCATAACGAGTCTACCTCTCAAGTACATATTGTCCTTGCCTACCATAAGAAATGTGTGAATGAGCATGATTGTCTTGAGTCTAAGTTAAAATATCTTGTCTTCTTTGCTTGTCAAAAGTGGAGTTGTGTCTCATTTCAAAAACAAGACAAATTGATTCAAAACAAGGTTAAACACAAGAGTATTTCATTCAACAAAGTTCAAAACACCTTCAAACATGGTTGTCAAACATTTTTCAAAATCTTGTCTCAACATTCATGTCACTTAGATTTAGGTTCATCCTAGGTTTGCATTTTGCAAGTTCATTGTCAACTACCAAGGTTAGGTTTCACCTAGGTCATACTCCTTTGCATATCAATAAGGGTCATCCATTTGCATGTGTCCTCTTGCATTATAGTAATACCATTTCATAATTCAACCTTAGGTTTTGTCTTAGGTTGACATTGTCATACATTTGCATTTGCATCTTTGTCCTCATAACACTAGGTCACATTTGCATACCCTAGGTCTCTTCATTAAGCATTGATCATTATCATATCATATTAGGGTCATTTGCATAGTAAGTGTCCCTTTGCATATAGTGTCAAAACTAGGTTTTGTCATAGCTGAGTAATCCAAATCTTTGAATAAACCCTAAGTCATTGTTAGGAAGTCTAGACCTTATAAAAAATTTTGTCTTTTGTCATCAATGTCATTTCGTCAAACCTAGCTTAGTATCTAGGCATATAGGGGAGACATTATCATTTTGTCCTTTGTCACTTGATCCTTTTGTCCTTTGAGGTCTAGACATCATTTCAATTTCCTAAGGGTCTCTTTTTAGATTTGCATTCCAAAAAGTTTGTCAAAATCTTGAAAAACAACAAAAACATAGGTTGCATTCTTGCCATAGATTGCATTTTTATTTATTTAGGTTGCATTTAGTTGCATATCATACATCATCCTTTTAAAATCAAAAATCCCAAAAACATTGCATAGTGACATGTCTATTGAAACAAGGTTTCAAGCACCAATGATGCAACAAAGTTTGACGTATCAACCGACAATGCAATCGAATTTTAATCCAAGGAAATCACAATTATATCCAACCCAACAACAAGGCAATATTAGTCAAACTTTTTATGATGAAACAAGTCTCCAAATACAAAAACTACTGGAGAAGCTAGCTCAAGAAAATGAGATATTGGAACAAAGAGTGAAAAACATTGAGAAGAATAGATCACAAATGTCCAAAATGTTTCAAAAATTTCCAGGTCGAAATCCAAAAATTGAGCCCATTGATGTAAGATCTCTTATTGAACGATCAGACATACCAGCTCTCATCTCACAAATAGAGATGATGAAACAATTTCAAGAAAAGAGACAACGACATTATGTTCCTTCACAACAAGAACAAGAAGGTGTTTACTATCAATCAGATTTTCAACCAATACAACCAATGGTTTAACCAATTGTTCAACATATACAACCAATACAACCAATGGTCCCATTTCAACAATATGTCCAACCAACTATACAATGTCCACAAATGGTTCAACCAATGGTGGAATATCAATGTCAACAACCACAACCAAACATTCAAAAACAAAGGTTGCAGCACACACCAACCCAAGTTTCAAACATGTCAGAACAATTGAACCAAGTCCAATATCAAAACATGACATCAGATCAGAACCAACTCCTTGCCAAACAAGTTCAAATTCCAGATACAACTATGTCAAAACCTCGAAAGAAAGGTGGCTTTATTGCAATGATCTTAAGGAAATTACCAAGTGAGTTCTTTGAGGAAGATAAAGATAATACAATTATGTCTAGCAATGCCTCATCCCCCCACAAACAAATTGACTCTCCAGTGGCATCTATCCCTACACCCTTAGAAGTTTCATAAGAACCTTCCATATTGTCCTCATCAAACAATACACCCAAGGATGAAATTATCTAAGGGCTATCCATAATTGATTGCCAAGACAATCCAATTCATGATGCACATCCTTGTCATGTTTCAGAAATACAAGACCCAATGCCACCATGCACTTTATTGCCATTACCTATTTTAGAGGACCCTATTCGAAGTCCTTCTTCCTCATGTTCAAGCATTGATTCCTTGTCAGAATCAATCACAAAATGTTCAAAGTGCATTTCCTTCATGCCAAAACATTGATTCCTTGTCAGAATCCCCCATGCATATCCAAAGTCCAACCCCATGTCAAGACGATAATTTAGAGCATGAAGAAACGTGTCTTGAAATAGATGAAGATCAAGATCTTGAAACCTTATCATCCCATCCAATTGTTGACCAAGATCCCATTTCCCCAAACACTCACGATGATTCCCCTATTCTTGTCCATCCTATCCAAAGTCCTACTGACACTCCATTCCCCAAGCAAGATCAAGATATCCCAATCCATCCAATCCCAAACGATCCCCTTCCATTTCATGAAAAAAATGTCCTTTCAAATCCCATTGACATTCCACTTCCTAAGAAAGATCAAGATATCCCTTCCATCCTTTCTGATGATCCCATTAAAAGTCAAGAGCAAAGCACCATTAAAGAGGATTCCAATGATCTTCCTCCTTGTTAAGATCAAATTATTCCTTTAAATCCTCCACAAGATCCTTTTGTTCCTCCATCTCCTTGTCTTAATGCTCCATATACACTCCAAGATCGCATTTCTTTTGATGATCCCATTATTTCTCCCATTCCATCTCTTGAAGAGCCTGTCATTGAACCATGTCCACTACACAATCCTAGTCCCCCTCATGATCCTAATCCCCCTCATGATTCTAACGTGTCAGTGCAAGATGTTCATGAACCCTCAACATGCATAATGGGTTCTTCCACATTGGTGCAATCCGATCCACTTCAAGATCTCATTATTTCTCTCATATCATATCCACCTCATAATGGACTCGCGTCTTCTTCCCAAAGAAAAGAGTATCCTACAAGTCAAGATATTCATAAAGGCAAAGGAGTAGATCTCCATAAGAAAGAACCCCTCCATATTAAAGAATATCTTAAGGGTCATGTCTACACAACTCACTCTCAAGATGTTGGTATCTCTCCATCAAAATCAAAACATACACCTTCCCCATCATACTTTCCATCCATCTTAGGTCCTTATATTCCTTCGTCCTCTATGTAAGGTCAGCAAAGGCACACATCCTTGAGTCAATTTCATCAATCCAAAAGAAGTCCATTTCATTCATATCCATCCATACATTCCTTTCCTCCTCCAAGGAATTTGGATGCCAAGTATAAAAGTCATAAGTCTAGAAATCCACATGTATTCAAGGATCAACATGTCCAATTAAATCGACATGTCAAAACAAAGAACAATATGATCTATAAAGAAAAAGAAATATACAAAAGGCCACAAAGGCCCATTGCTCAAAAACAAAAGTTAAAATCTATATGGGTTCCTAAATCCCTTGTGCAAGCAATGCACTCCAAGGAACCACAAAAGCATGAAAAATCAAAAACCATGTGGATCCCTAAGCGACTCCTTGAAGCACAAAAGCCGAAAGAAAAATCCAACTTGGCATCCAAAATTGATATTCCTCCATCCAAACCTCTCAAATTTGTTCCTCCATCACCTCCTTCTTCCATTTTGGGCCCTTATGTCCCCAAATCTATAGCCTTTCCTTCGTCAAAATCTCAATATCCAAAATACATTTTTCCTCCATCAGTCCATCACCCCTCAAGGTGTGTGCCAATGTCGATCTTGCCAACATTTATGTCCACTAAAGCCCAATTCTTCCAATACCCTATCCATTATCCAATGCATATTTTTCATCCTTCGATCTCTTTGATCTAATCCTTTGCATAAATCCTTGCCTTAGTTTCATCTCTTTTTCCATGTCCTTATCCTACCAACGTTTTTGAGCATACTTTTAAAGGTCATGGTACATTTTTTTTAAGGCTACTATCCAAAAAAAAGGATATTTGAGTCCTTCTTCCATCCCCTATCATTTGTCCATCTTCTATCTAAAATGTCAAAATACAAAAACAAATTGAAAAAAAAGAAAAAAAAAGAAAGAAAAAAGTAAAGCAAAAATAATTCACCCTCTAGTGAAAACCTGGCAAACAGGCGCCTTGGGCAAGTACCATGATGAAAACTTGGCAAATAGGCATCATGCGTAATCTATGAACTTCTTGCATACCGTACTTGGGGCCAGGTTTCCTCCTTCATATCTTTTTGCCCTTCATTATCCTATCGAACCCCTATCATTACCCTCCATTATCCTATTGTCCGTCTGTACCATCTCCTCTTTCCACCTTTGATCTTGATAAGGCTGAGGATCTTCATGAGCGTCATGCATCCTATTCATAGCTTTTGGTCTTTATCCATTTGCTTATTACAACCTTTCTTCCATATTCCCTAGCTTATTGCAACTTTCTGCCACTATCCCGTATCCAATCTCGACCTTCAGTCCATTTCCCTTATCCATTCTTGGTCTTGCTTATCCTATCCATATCTTATCACTATCCATACACTCTTTTTCATTTCTTGATCTTGATCTGACATAAGGACGCCAAATTTAAACATGGATTCAAAAACCTCTTGACATGTCCCTCATGCCATGTCACTGCTTTACATTGTCATATCCAGTCTCTTGTCCCATCACGCAATAGCCCTTGAAAATTGCATCCGTATTGTCTCCATGATAAAAGGCCTTTGTCTTCCCTCTATCCACCATTATTTCAGAAAGACTATTTATTCACCTGTCATATTCCTTGACTTGCTAGACACTAGGGGCAAAATCATAAAAATTGAAAAATGTCCTGAAAAAAATCAAATAATGTCATGAAAAAAATCCAAAAAAATCAAATAATGTCCTGAAAAAATCCAAAAAAAAAGTCAAATATAGTCTTGAAAAAAATGAACAAACAAAATTGTAAAAACATTAAAATCCAAAAACAAGCATTTTGCAAAAAAATATCCCCTTTGTGCATAGACAGATCGCTGAGCATACCTCCAACGACAATCAATCAAACATTGTGCTTTAATGCAATCATGCATTAACAGATGAACTTTTTCAATCAAACCAGACATTCAAACTGATCAAAACTGTCATATCAATCAACATCAATATCATTCGTCCTTGGTACATTATCATGAGTCTTATACAGGGTGTGGTATTCTCGAAACCAGACTGTGTCCTGTCTTCGACGGGGTACCGCATTCCCTAAAACCAGACAGCATGATCATTCTTGTTTTCCACTTTTGACAATGACGATCAGACTGTTTGTTTGACTTGGTTGAATTTGTGTGTCTTATCTTTTTATTGATTTATCTTTGGCTTCGATCATATTCCTATGTTGCTCGATGATGTCACTGAGTGATTTAGAGTGACCGGGATGGTTCATGGTCCCTTTCCTTTTTTTGTTGTGTTTGCTGTTTGTGGAATGTTTGTCACAAACTGGGGCAATTATATCATTGGGTGTCTGTGATAAGTCCATTCTCTTTGAGAACGCCGCATAGACCTCGACCCTTGATGTATGCGCCCTAGGATGCTTCACTCATTCCTTGTGTACGATGTGTCTGTCTTTTGCAAAAGGGGTTGCGTTCTAGCTCTGGTCTTCAATGCCATGATGCTCTGCATCCGCTTTGCTACATTAAATAAAGGTTCTCACCTACAAAGTGCATTACTGAAAGCAAGTTTTTCTTCATCGCTAACTATCCTTTGTCTAATTTCTGCTTACTAACATTTCTTCCATCAGTCTTGGTAGGCCGTTTGATCCGTTCGAACCTATCATCTTCTGTCATTCTTATCGATCACTTGGCCTCTTTTCTAGATTTTTTCGGCCAATTCCTCGAGGGGGCATGCATATGTCATTGTTATTGTCTGGGGCGTTTTCATTATTGTTCTTTGAAACAACGCTTAGAATCGCATTGTCTCAAAGAGGGGCAAAATGTAGATATCTAAAAATGGTCAACGCTTGCGGAGTCATATTTTAACATTTGCGCATTGCCTTATTTTAGGGTTCTTGTGTCGCATTAACATTTCTTCTATGTTGCACACTTGGTCTGTATGATTTGTGAGCATCGAGTCCTTCTTCTGCATTGCTCATTTTTCTTTATTTCGAATTAGGTCTTGTCGATAGCAATCTTCAGTCATGATTTTGGTCGATCTTGTCAATCTCTTATCAACTTGTCAATCTCGTCATTTTACGATCGATTCGTCATCGATCCTTGTCCTCTTTAATCATGTCAATTGACGCCTATCAATTTGGTCTCTTTATCAATGTTGGTCAATTTGTCAATCATTCTCAATTGTTTATCAATCAAATCACTTATCAGCATTGGTCCTTTGTTAATCAGAATCATGATCGAATCGACATCAATTATCTTTTGTCAAGACCTAATTGTCATCCTTGCATTTCTAATTCATCTTCTAGGGTTTCATGATTTATTCATTTAACCTTGTTTGTCATTTCTCCCTCTAGGTTAAATAGTTTATTTATCCTAAGTCTTCTTGTCACAATTAAATGTTTATTTAATTGGCTAACTAATTCCTTCTCTCTTTGTAAATTAATTAATAAATGAAAAATTATTAATTAATTTACCTAATTTTCCAATTTACTAATTTCTCCTAATTCCTAATTTTCTAATTTCCTAATTTCTAATTCATCTAATTTCAATTTTCTCCTATATTTCTCCTAATTTCATGGGAATGACATAGCAAATTTGTCATAATTTGTCATAATTGACAATCAATCAATTTTGACATAGTAATTTGTCATAATTGACAATCAATCAATCTTGCATAGAAAGTGTCAATTTGTCATAATTTGTCATAATTGTCATTCTTGATTTGAAATTTCCTTTCAAATTTCTTCATGCTAATCTTGTCATTTCTCCAATTTCTCTATAAATTGGATGAATTTCTTCAATCAAAGCCCCTGGTTGAATCAATCACGCTTCTAGTACTCTTATGATGTCGTCTCATCTTGTCAATCTTGCTTTCACATTAGGCTTATGCAGTTGAAGGTGAGATCCACAAAACAAAGCAATTTGAAGGAGAAAGAAGGACAATGGAGCCACATGAAGGAGACATCTGCATTTGGTTTGCTTAGATTTCATTTTGAATGTGTTGTCTTCATGTTTTCATTAAATGTTTTTAGGATTCTTATCACTGCAATTTAGTTTTCATGATTGAGCTAGGCCAAATTCCCATTTGCTTTGATGATTTCCACATTTCCTATCTACAGTATTATCTTGTCATTAGTTGTAATTATTTTAATTTAAGTTGTAGGTTTTTGGGAATTTTTGTATAAAAAATAAGTTAGGTTGTTATATTATTTTTCTTATATAATTAGCTATTGTATATTGTTTTTTCCATTGGCCTGTTATAACTATAAATTTTTGTCCCATCTTATCTAAAACTAACTGGATTGGTTGACAATTTAGACTATCTTAAATTCTTTAGGATAATTTAGAAGGAGTGCTTGATCTCTCAAAAATTGAAGGATAATATTCTAATTCTTGTTTAATTTTAAATAGAGATAACAAAGATTGCTCTAAAGAATAATCCTATAATTAGATAAACTATTCAAATATGTGGTCATAAGAATCTTTAAACCATTATTAATTGAATTAACTGAATGGTCATAATAATCCTTATCCAAAATATGATATAATACTATTATAGCCATTTTTAAAGATTGAGCTCTAGTAGGGATGGTAGCAATCGTTAATCACCTATCTAAAATAGACAAATTCTATGTTGAAGTATATACAAGAGAATATTTCAGTATGTCTTACTCCATCTTAATAAGTATCAATGAAGCCAATTTTACTTCTAAGATCTCCATATCATCTTGACAAAGCAAATGATTCAGGAAATGCATCGAAATTAATTAGAGAACAAGTGACCTGGGTGATATAAATTATATCTCAAAAATAAAGACAATATCAAAAGCTCCTTATTTTGAAAATACCCTAAACTCAAAAGCATTGAGCATAACATTGGTACCCATGGATTCTCAGATATCCTAAGGGTGCACAATAATTTTGTAATGCAACAAACAGACACAAAAGAAAAGATAAAAGAAACATAGGATGGAGCGTCCCAGGTAATAACATTGCTTTAATTGTAAAGACAGAGACCAGTAGCGCAGAAGCCAAAACCAGTCCCGCAATAATCAAGTAAAGCGTTGCAGCAAAAAGCGTCTCCATCTGTGGAAGAACAATCCGAGTCTGCCCGGCATTTAGCAGAACACTCTTCATTGGCGACACTCTCCACTGCTACAAACAAAGCTATTATAATTAACATTATGGAAAACCTTACAAAAAAGTTAACAGTTCCTGCTTGTTTTCCCATGGCTGGTTTGTACCAATTATTGAGGAGATTGCATGTTTAAATAACAATAATTCCTCTGATTTACACGCCAAACACGTAGTTCTTGCCATCCTCCTTGTCTGTGGCACGTTGTGATTAACGTGCCTTCGTTTTTAGCACATAAAATTTTCGAAGAACCGCTTAGATCCTTCTTATGTTGATCATACTTTTCTTGACATCTCATATTTCATCTAGGGATCTCCTTCCTATGACACCAACGTACCTAATGAGGCTATCCTTTCCACATTTCATACTAGATTTCCTTAGTCACCTAGGTTAACCTCATCTTGCCATTAGAGAATTCTAGCGACATTCATACGCACATTTGGCTTTCAAATGATATTGTTAGTCCCCCTCCCATCTTTTCTACATTTCGTATTAGCTTTCCTTAGCTTTTCTTGGTCACCTACATCAAACAATTTTTTCCTCCATGTTGCCTTGAGATTTTTAGTGATATTGATACACAAATCTGACCTTCACATAATACAACTACTTCTTCTGTATCCTTTCACTTGTGGTCTATTGGTGAAATATTTAGTGATAGCATGGTAGTAGTTCTTTATTTTCTCTTGATATGATGATTCAAGCACAATTCTTTTAGCACCTTATTCTAGAGTTAAATTATAATAATAAAGATGCAAAATTACGTCAGACTTTTGTCTTCACATTATGCATCTAGACATGGTGATAATAGTTTGATATATGCATTTGATGTTATCCTGGCTACATCTCTTAGGTCAATTCTACCGCTCTTCTGTTTTATAGAATATTAATTAAATTCATTCCCTGATAATGAGAATCAAACAAGATTAACTAATATAAAAATTCTATCTTCGAATCATTTATTACAAAAATAGTATAATTGTAAAAATATCTATTATTTATATATGTTGGATCTTGTGTGTGCACGCGTGTGATAATCTTGCTTGTACGCATTTATTGAAATCTTAACTACTATTCTTCACTTGTCTACTCACTCCTTGTGATATAGGATGAGGGACTTTTTTATTAACAAAATAGAAATACAATTAGAACATTAAGTATAATTAAGCACAAGGAAGAACAATCCTACTACAACATTCTAATCTATGCATAGGAGGAACAACTTTATTGGAATAAAAAAAATGAGTGACATAGGCCATTTATTTTTTTCTTGATCCTTATTGAAAAATTGACATTATGTCTACCGTCTATCAAACATCTTTCTTATTTTTCTTAGATTTCTCCTTAATTTGCATAAAATGAGCTATCACTACTATATAGTTGGTAGCAACTATCCTTGGTTAATGTGTCTCGTTAATTTGTGTAGAAGATGATATCATTGTCAAACAATTACAACTACTTTGTCAAAGACTAATATGGAAGATCAATCTAATATTTAAAGAAACATATTGTGGAAGGTAATGAGTAGGTAAATTTTTCTTTCTCTTTTACGATTTCTCAAAATATTTGAGCTTAGTATATTTATAGAGGCAAAAGTGATGTATGAATGGGAAAATTTCGTGAAGGTGGAATATGAATCCTTGATAAAAAATAGACTTGGGTGCTGATTGTATATTCCCTAGGAAATAATTTAATTGGTTTCAAATTAAATTATAAAATAGACTATAAATTAGATGGTTCTTTATATTATAAATCTTGTCTTGTTGATAAAGGATATGCATAGGAAGGAGTACATAATGAAGATATATTATTTGCACTATAGTTCTAAATGGTTATATTTTAGTCAGTTATCTTTATTATTGCTCAAATTGGACGAAGTGTACATCAAATGGATATTAAAAGTTCCTTCTCAAATGGAATTTAGAGGGAGAGGTCTACACAAATAAAACATGGAGGTTCTGGGTTCCAAGTGAATAACATTTTATTTGTAGGTTGGTAAAGTCTTTGTATGGACTTAACTAGTTTTATTGAGCTTGGCATTTTAAAATTGAACAATATTTTAGAGGTTTTAGTTTTAGATATAAGTTATTCTAAATCATTTATGTTTATCAAAATCAATTGCAGTGACTTAATTGTCTTAATTGTCTAAATTGATTATCTCACCATCACTAACATTAATATTATTGTATTTCAACCAATGAAATTAGATATATTATATTTTATTGAAATGATAGATCTTGGTTTTCTTCAATATTACTTAGGTGTAGAATTTTCAAAAAGTTTTCATAAAATATTTGTATATCATAAACCAAGTATGAAAAATATATTTCAAAAAATTATAATAAATGCAATCCTAGAACTAAACCTATATAAATTGGGACCAAGATCTCAACCAACAGTATCTCATAACTAGTTAATTAAATAATATGTTGACAATTAGTTGATAGTTTCATTTAACTTAATACTAGTTAAATAAATCTATTATTTTTAATTTTGGGTTTATGTGTGAGCCTCAAGAGGAATATTTGTATGATGAATAACAAGCCCTTTGATAAGTTAAAGGGGTCCTTTAATTTTCTATTCTATATAATAAATTTTGTAACTTCATACTAATGGGATATCCTCAATCTGATTGGGTTCGATAAATTAATAGAGGAAAGTTTACAACATTATGTTTTTATTCTTGGTTAAAGAGTAATTTCTTAGTAGAGAAAGCTACAAAATTTAGTTGCAACATATTATACTAGAGAGACATAGAAGGAAACTGTAGGATTTTGCCAAGATCAAGGGCACAATGAGAAGCATAAAAGGAGAGACAATAGAATGACAAGAACAAAACTGTATTCTCATCAATATGCAAATGATCAACTAGATTAACCAATACAATGAATATAGGCCTGCTTATATAGGCAAGGCCATATGGATGTATGAGCACACAATTATGACATGTGGCTCAATGAGAAACAAGGGTAGGTAAGAAATACTAGGAGTAGGTAGGAGAAATAATATAATATTCCACAAGAGGTGGATGACCCACTGAATGTGGAGTGTAACAGCAAAATAAGACCAAAAAAGGTGGAATTTCTCCTACAAGCTCTATCCCTATGTGCACACTTCCCTAAGTATCTCAAATCCAAACTACGAAGAGATGCATTATCCTAAGTTAACTTAAGTAAAGTGTAATAATATCCAAAATGAATATTTATTTACACCAACACCCCCCCTTAAGTGCAACTTAGGAGAATGAAGACTCAAGTCAACAATGCAAGATGGGTCTTGGATACTAGGCCATGATAGGTACCCATGTACAATATGCAAATGCAAGCAAAACCATGCAATGCAATCTCTCACAAACGGAGAAAGGGAGAAAACCCAGTGGGAAAAAACTCCCCCCCAAAAGAGAGATGAATGTACAAAAGACTCTCAAAGAAGAAGGACAAAACCTCAAAGAGGAAAAAGTCCACCCCATAAGAGAGGAAGGAGAAGTCAGCTGACCCCCCCTAATGACACATCCCGCACCCCCAAGAGAGCTCGCAACTGCTAGAACTTACTCCCGGTGAAAGGTTTGGTGAATATGTCAGCAACCTGCTCCGCTGTAGGACAATACTGCAAATCAATGACCTGCTCCTGAATGAGCTCTCGGATATAGTGCATATGAATCTTGATGTGTTTGGTCCGCTGGTGCTAGACCGGGTTCTTCGAGATTGCAATAGCAGTCTGATTGTCGCAATGTAGAACTGTCGGTCATGGAGTGGTGAATCCAAACTCTATGAGAATCTGTTGGAGCCAAATGGTCTCAGTCGCTGTGTTAGTAGCATGTTGCTTCTTGCTCTGCCAACAAATGGGGCCTGAACCAAGGTGAAAACTGTAACCAGAAGTAGACTTACGATCATCAAGATCACTAGCCCAATCGGAGTCTGTGTAACCAACCAAGCGAAGTCCTGTGCCTGCTGCATAGTGAATCCCATAGTGATGTGTACCCTGGATGTAATGAAGGATGCATTTGGCGGCTTTCCAATGAAGCTCATGTGGTTCCTGCATGAAGTGGGAGACCATGCCAACTGCAAATGAAATATCAGGGCATGTATGAGTCAAGTAGATGAGACTACCCACAAGCTGACGATACAAAGTGGCATCAACTGGTGGAGAAGAACACTAAGCCTCAAGCTTGACTCCTAAAAGAAAGGGAGTCCGAGCAGGCTTACAATCAGCCATATGAAAGTGTGCAAGTAGATCAAGAGCATACTTGGGCTGCGATAGTGTAATCCCAGAAGATGACTGTGAAATCTCTATCCCGAGAAAGTAGTTGCAAAAGACCCAAGTCAATCATAGCAAATCTATCATGCAAAGCAAATTTGACCCTGCTAATGATGGATGAAGTACTCCCTGTAATGATCAAGTCATCAACATAGAGCACAAGTATCAAGTGAGAGTCATCCTGTCGCAAAATGTAGACATTCGGATTGGAATGACACCTGGTGAACCCTGCGGAGAGAAGAAAGGAATCCATCTTGACATACCAAGCCCTAGCGGCCTACTTAAGGCCATAGAGAGATTTCCTTAGTCTGCAAACCAAGGGAGTATCCTGGATGAAACCTTGTGGCTGCTCCATATAAATCTCCTCATCAAGATCACCATGAAGAAAAGCACTCTTCACATCCATCTGATGTACAACCCAACCATGAGCTGCAGCAATAGCAAGTGTCAAACGAATGGAGTTCATCTTGGCTACAGGTGAAAAGGTTTCAGTATAGTCAATACCTACAACCTGAGAGAAACCTTTCGCAACAAGCCGAGTCTTATACTTATCCACACTACCATCCGCTGCAAACTTGGTCCGATAGATCCACTTACATCGAACCATCTTTCTCCCCTTAGGGAGATGGACTAATTCCCATGTGTTGTTCCTCATCAAGGAACTATACTCTTCCTCCATAGCTTGGTCCCACTCAGGAACGCCTGATGCTTCCCTAAATGTCTGTGGATCGGAAGCGGTAGCAATGAATGCATGTGGAAGATCCTGATGTTGTGATTGAGTTCTCCGTGTATCTGAAGGATCCTCAACAAGAGAACCCACAAACTCAAGTGTCTGTCAAGCCCAACGAGGTCAAGGTGGAGGTGGAGAACGAGGCTCCTCCACTGCAAGTGGACCCTGTGGAGGTGTAACCCTGCGAGTCGGAGTTGTAGGAGTCTCATCATCTGAATCACTAACATCACTATCCAAAATGGAGGAAGGTGGAGGAGGTAGAGAGGCGAAGCTAGGAGAGATTTCCTCAAAGTGAACACTCCTCTCAATGAACACCTCATGTGTCTCAGGATCCATCAATCTATATGCCTTAACACCCTCTGGATATCCAACAAATATGCAGGGCTGACTCTGAGGTTCCAATGCCTTGCATTTTTGCAGAGGTATGCGAGCCCATGCTAGACACCCAAAGACTCTGAAATGTCTCACAATCGGTTTCCTACCAGCCCAAGCCTCAAAAGGAGTAATACCTTGCAATTCTTTGTGAGGAACCCAATTCTGGATGTGTGTGGCACAACTGATAGCCTCTGCCCAAAAAGTGGGATCAAGAGAACGTGCATGTATCATATAGCTAGCCATTTCTTTGAGAGTTCTATTCTTGCATTCTGCAACCCCATTCTGCTATGGAGTGTATGTGACAGAATGCTGAAGATCAATCCCCTCAAATGTACAAAAATCCTCAAGTCTTTTGTTCACATATTCCCTTCCATTATCTGTGCGAAGAATCTTGACAACTTTCCCTGATTGCTTCTCCACACAAGTCTTGAAGTCCTAAAATCAGTCAAATACTTCACTCTTATGAATGAGAAAGTAGACCCAAGTGAAGCGGGAGTAGTCATTAATGAAGGTGAGGACATAGCGGGCCTTACTAAATGAAGGTGCTGGAAATGGACTTGCTACATCACTGTGAACAAGTTGAAGAACTTCTAAAGCTCTCTAAGCTTCCCCCTTATCAAACTTCTCTTTGGGATGCTTGCGCATGGAACAACCTAAACATACACCCTCTGAAAAGCTGATTCGAGGTAGACCTGTGACCATGTCTTTAGTGCTGAGCTGCTGAAGATAGCGGTAGTTGAGGTGACCAAACCGCTCATGCCATAGCTTACTTTCTGAATTTGAATGAGTAAGCAAGGCCCTAGAAGGTGAACTTGGCACAAAGTGGGAGAATGAATAAAGCCTTGAGTTGTCATTGACTTGTCCCACTGCTACCAAGGCATCATCATCAAGTTCCTTTACCACAACTGAATCTAGTGTAAACTCAACCTTTTTCCCATTCCCATAGTGAGTGATTTGGTAGATAGAGAGAAGGTTCGTAGACAAGTTAGGAACATAGAGAACATTCTCAAATGTTCCATCATCCATGTCAACTGAACCTTTCCCTTCAACCTCTACTTGGGTATCATCACCTATGTAAATGTGAGGTACCTTAGATGGCTCCAATGAAGAAAACTGCTCCTTTGTAGAACCCATGTGATATGAGGCACCCGAGTCAAGTATCCATTGCTGTGAAGAACCTGTTGTAGCCACAAATGCTTGCCCTTTTCCCTTAGACTATGAGGAAGAGGAAGGAGATGAATCCTTCTTTGTGTAGGTGGATGGCAAGTTGATGTTGTTTTTCTTGAGAAGATTAGTTAACTCATCAACTTGCTTTGCGTGGAATCGATGCTCATCATGACCATATTTCTTGCAATATGCACAAGTTGTTTTATCCTTTTTAGGTGGTGTCCCCTTCTTGGAAGAGGATGAAAAATTGCCTTGTGATGGAGAGGATGATTGTCCTTTTTCCTGGTGTGGCTTAGACTTAGAGTGCTTCTTCTTCTTGTTGGAATCTTTGCCTTGACTTCCTTGATTCCCTTGATTTGCCACCAAAGCCTTGGACTTTGAAGACTTGAGAAGTCCCATGTTCAACAACTTAGATTGTTCCAATATTAACATTTCTATGAAAGAATCAAATGAAGGCATAACATAGGAACTCCCCACTGTCAAACGATGAGTTTGGAAGCTAGACACAAATGCTGCATATTCTAGTGCAAGCTTGTCCAACAAGTTGAATATCAACTGAGCATCCTTTTTGTCAATTCCACAATCCTTAAGCTTTGCTCTTAGCTCATTTGCTTTGGTGACATAATCTTGGATTGTATCAAAACTCTTGGAATCCAAGTTGGTGAGCTCATTGTCAATTTTGTAGCCTCTGATTTCATCAACTTGACCATACAATTTCTGAAACATATCCCAAGCCTCTTTGATTGTTGTACACTTCTCAATATGAAAGATGAGGTCATCTGATACATACTTGTGTAAAGTTCCAAGAGCCATGCAATTCTTTGTGATCCATTCTAACTGAGCATTAGGATTAGCCTTAGGATCAGGTGGTGCTATTATTGTTCCATCTATGTAATGTGTGAGACCCTTTTTCCATTAATTTACTCCATACTTTAATTTTCCATGATGCATAATTATGTGGAGTTAAAGGTGGAAATTTATGAGG
This sequence comes from Cryptomeria japonica, assembly GCF_030272615.1. Classification (NCBI taxonomy): domain Eukaryota; kingdom Viridiplantae; phylum Streptophyta; class Pinopsida; order Cupressales; family Cupressaceae; genus Cryptomeria; species Cryptomeria japonica. The sequence goes on from NC_081409.1 coordinate 883,114,629, forward strand.
ACTCATTGCAACAAAAATGGAAAGAGCACAAAGAGAGGTAGAATCACACAAGACACCCCCCCAAATTCACTCAATCAAAGAACCCCCCCAAAAGTGATGATTTGGCACTTTATAATTAGTGCGTATACAATGGGCCACTTGCAAAAAATGGCAAAGTGGACTTTTGATTACAATTTTACAACTACCCCAATAAGGCCAAAAGAGACTCAAACTGATAATGCAATAGATCTAAACTAAGATCCAAGCACATTACAAGTACCTAATAGGCCAAATAAGACCAATATCTGAAAGTACAATTTCCACTCAAAATCTCTAAAATATGATCATAGATTATGAAATTAAACGAAAAAAAATGCACTTTCAAAAAAAATGGTACCTGAAAAGGAGGTCATATGAGCTCAAACGAGGCCTTTGAAGTTGCAGAATTGAGGATTTAATAGGTACAGCTGAGAGAATCCAAAAATTCCAAAAAACCTATGCACCAAAATCAGAAAATAACCACACCACTGCGAAGATGATGAAATTTTATCACATTTCAAAAAAAATTGCACCAAAAAAGGAGCAAAAATGAGCAAGATATGGCCTTTCAAAGTTGGACTGCAAAACTGAAAAGCTCAATGGAGAGGGGGTCAAAAAATTTCAAAAGTCTGCTGATGTGGCGCTGATGTCAACTATTTACAAGCTTAAATTTGATGGCCATATGACCGTCATGAAAACTTCACCTCTCTGCTGACTGGGCATCCGTACTCTATGGACAGGCTGATGTGGCAGTCTGCATCAGCTCTACGTGGCGGGTGATGTGGCATCTGACTGGGCTGCGTGTGTGGCAGTGACTAGGTGTATGACCGAACTGCATGTGTGTCGCATGGTGGGGTCCATTGGTTTAGAGGTACACGGCGGCCGGTAGTGAGACTGGAGGTCGCCGGAGGTCCTGGCCGGCGGCGGTGGCTGGGTCCTGGCGGCGCGAGTCTCGGTAGCATGGGGGAGATCTGCAGTGGCGGCGGCTCTGACAATGCCTGCAACATAGGTACGGCCCTGCAACGCAGGATATTGCGGAGTACGGGGGGGTCTGCGGACCCCCAAAACAACAAAAAAAGTTTGTTTGTTTTTTTGTTTTTTTTTATCGCTTTTATCCAAAAAAAAATTTCTTTTTTTTTTTGAAAAATAATTAAAAAATTTCGAAATCCGTACAATAATAGCCAAAATGGGGAAAAAAAATTTCTCACCAAAATAGGTCGACTTTATAGTTGAAATTCATGGAAACGGCCTCCCGGATTCAACGGTGATGTCCAAATCACTATACGACACCCACAAAAAATGAAGATCCCCAAATCGGAAAATAGAAGCCTTCCAAAATGTCTCCAAAAACCAATCAATGAAGCCCCAATGGCTCTGATACCATGTAGGATTTTGCCAAGATCAAGGGCACAATGAAGAGCATAAAAGGAGAGACAATAGAATGACAAGAACAAAACTGTATTCTCATCAATATGCAAATGATCAACTGGATTAACCAATACAATGAATATAGGCCTACTTATATAGGCAAGGCCATATGGATGTATGAGCACACAATTATGACATGTGGCTCAATGAGAAATAAGGGTAGGTAAGAAATACTAGGACTAGGTAGGAGAAATAATATAATATTCCACAAGAGGTGGATGACCCACCGAATGTGGAGTGTAACAGCAAAATAAGACCACAAAAGGTGGAATTTCTCCTACAAGCTCTATCCCTATGTGCACACTTCCCTAAGTGTCTCAAATCCAAACTACGAAGAGATGCATTATCCTACATTAACTTAAGTAAAGTGTAATAATATCCAAAATGAATATTTATTTACACCAATAGAAACAATCAATAGGAGTTGTGAGGCAATTTGGCTAAGAATTCTATTAGCTAATATTCAACTAGATCAAACTATAAAAACATCACTTTTCTTTGATAATAAAAGTGTTCTCAAGAGGGTGAAGAACCTATTCTATCATGCTTCAACCAAACACATTAAAGTTCATCATCACCATATTTGGTAGTTGGCTTAGATTAGACTAGCATGGGAAGGGTCTATACCCCTTTATGTTTTATCCATCAAGGTAAGAAGAATCAATCTCACAATATGTGATATCAACCAAAAAAAGAAATAGAAACCAAAAACTAGAGAAATAACACACAAAACTAGTAGATAACCAACCAAAAACTAACAATCATTAAGGAACTTCAATCCCTTAGCAGGCTGTCATTCTTTCTGCAAAATCTCTAGACATCCTTTGAAGGAAACATCTTTAGAAAGGACAAAGGAACAAGCATCAACTTTAACCTGTTAGGGAGAATTACGAATCTCAATGAAGTATTTAAGTCCTTTCTAAGCTTGTCGTGAGAGGCCACCCTTAGCTGAAAGCACCAAACCTCTCATCAACTATTTCATCTCTTTTTTACATTCTCATTCTTGTTGGTGAACCTAAATAGTGAGGGTGGCTTTCTTAATAGAATTTCTATAGTAATCCATAAGCTCTTGGATGTTCCTCATGAGGACCTCCTAGTTCTCCTTTATATTTTTGAGAGAATTTGCCAAGATCTAGATGTAATGGAAAACAAAAACAAGAGAGAACAAAATATGATAAGAATAAAATGTATACCTATCAATGATGCAAAATACCCAACTAATTTTGTTGATTGGATTCAATTGAATCAATTTATTAAATACAATGTAAATGAGCCTTCTTATAAAGGCAAGGGTATATGGATATGTGAGTGCACAAACATGACATGAGGCTCAATGAGATACAAGGGTAGGTGAGGATTAGGTGGGAGAAATAATAAAATATTCCACAAGAGGTGGATCACTCACCAAATTTGGAATGTAACAACAAGATAAGACAATAAAAGGTGGAATTTCTCCTACAAGAACCATCCCTATGTCCACAGTTCCCTAAGTGCCTCATATCAAAACAACTATGAGATGCATTATCCTAAGTCAACTTAAGTAAAGTGTAATAATGAGAAATACTTTACACCAAAACGCCCCCTTAAGTACAAATTAAGAGAATGTATAGACTTAAGCTAACAATACACAAAATGGGTCCCGACTACTAGGCCATGTTAGGTACCCATGTACAAATGCAATCAAATATCTCACAAACAAAGAAAGAGAGAAAACCCAAATGAGAAAAAATTGCCCCTTAAAAGAGAGATGAAAGAACACAATTTTCTCAGTGAAGAATGAGAAGACCAAAAAATCATATGAGGAAAAAATCTCCCCATAAGAGATAAGAGGAAATACCATGAAGCCCCCCCTCAATGTAGTTCATCTCTTGCAATGATGGTCCAATAATGTTGACTAAAATTCCTCCCCATTAGGAAGAAATAGAGCCAATGTTGCACCAAGAATGTCATAGTGTGACAAAACCAGGTACCAATATCAATGAAGAATACCAATGAATCACTCACTACAAAAAAAATGAATATCAGGCATGGAGACAACCTTCTTTGAGCATCGACTAGATACTCATCAATGGCAGATTGGTACAATCAAAGTCTCACTAGAGACATGCACAGTCTTGTACAATATAAGTCTCCATTGAAGCCATGCATCAATTCTCACAAGATATTTCCTAATCTATGGTGTATAAGAGGATTAAATCAAATATGTCATGAATCACAAAGTAAAAAGAGTTGTGGCACTTTATAATAGTATGTGAACAACAAAGATTATACAAGAGAATACAACATGACATAGTACAAATCTGAAAAATATGAAAATGATGCCACTAGAAAGATGCCCTATAGAACACTGCAAATGAAGATGCCTCCGATTGGAATGATTTGAAGAGATATAAAGTAGAAAACTATCTTGCCTTCCTACCCCCCCCCCCCTTGGCTGCTTGTTGGAGAACGCTGTAAGGAAGGTATGGTAGACAAGAAAAAAACTTTTCCCAAATTTTCTTATTAAATGACAAATTGTTTTTAAAAGATTTAAAAAATCTTAATAAAAACATTTATTAAAAAATCCCACTGAATTTTTTTTTATTAAAAAACTAATAGAGAAATTTTTGAGAATTTGCCCAGATTTAAAGGCAATGGAAAGCACACACAAGATAGAACAAAATATGACAAGAAGAAACTGTATTCATACCAATGATGCAAAATAACCAACTAACCGAGTTGATTGGATTCAACTAAAATGATTGATTACATACAATGTAAATGAGCCTACTTATAAAGGAAAGATTATATGGATATGTGAGCACACAAACATGGCATATGGCTCAATGAGATACAAGGGTAGGTGAGGGTTAGGTATGATAAATAATAAAATATTCCACAAGAGTGGATCACCCACCAAAGGTGGAATGTAACAACAAGATAAGGCCACAAAAGCTTGAATTTATCCTATGTAACCATCATCCCTATGTGTACACTTCCCTAAGTGTCTCATATGAAAACTACTGTGAGATATATTATCCTAAGTCAACTTAAGTAAAGTGTAATTATGAGGCATAAATTACACCAATAGTTTTCAACCTTAGCTTCCAAATGAGAGTTCTTAGCCTCTATTTTAACATTTTGAATGTCCTTTAGAATCACTCTCCAAGTTTCAAAAATATCTACCATTTTCTTAGTTAATTTTCAAACTCAATTATGAAGGTTTTCCTCAATCCATTATTGCTCATTTCTTAAAATATTTTTTTGTTTGCTTTATAATAATATTTCTTTCCCCTTATTGTTATTCAATGAAAGACCAAATTATAGAAATGGTGGATACACCACTTTTTAAAGATAAAATTTTAAGTTTACAATTTAACCTAGAATTATATGTACTTTATTCATTAAGGGTTTTTTAATTATTATAAATTAATATTAAAATGTATGTAAATGTTAAGGAATTTATTTTATATTTGTTAGTATTGTGCTATCATTAACTTATCATTTTAATTATTTTCATGTAGCTTGTAGGGCATTAGAAATTTATTCATAAAATGTAAGTTAGGTTGATTAATCATTTGGCTTAAATAATAAGTCATTCTACATTGTAATTCCCATTGGCTCAAGAATAGAATAATAATATATCATGTAGAATGAGGTGGCATTGGATCATGGTCTTTTCTCTTTTTAATTGGTGTGTATTATTGTTCCTTTTATATGTCCAATTGTGCTCTTTCAATAATATGTTGAGAGTGATACTCGTGGTTGAGACATTTTGATTATCGAGGTCTCTTCAACTAGTTGACCTAGAAATTTGTGTTTTAGTACTAATGTTGCTTTCTTTTGGTATATATTTGAAGGTTACTTGCATGGATTGATAGTGTCATATGCTTGGGGGCTTCATCACCCCTCAAACTTAGTGTTCTCCTATAAGTATCTTTTCCTACTCTTAGATGTTCTACCTTTCATATTTACTTATTTGAAAGAGTATGACCACATGATCAGACTCTGCGAAAGTGGGGGCTAAATGTAGTGTTGTAAATTTTACATCTTTATTAGTGTGTCCAATTTCACACTCTCCTAGCACTCATTTTAGCATTTCTCAAACCTTTATTCATTATGGGATCTATATTATAATTAATTTATATTTAGTTGAATACTATGGGTCTTATTCCACTTTATTGCATCATCACACTCTTATTTGGGCCCTTAAATCTAGGTGTCCCATTTATCTTTTATTAGCCTAGTTCATTCTTAATCCTACATGAATTTCAACTTCCAAAACATATTTTTCATATTCATACATCATTTTTTGAGTGATCAAGCTGAAATTGGCATTATAACCATGCTATCTTGCATCCATAAAAATATGGGATAAAGTTGTCTAGACCAAGATAGACGTATCCCCTTGTTCCTACACCTTTTACACTAAATTTTGGGAAGGTATTAAGGTTGTCCTACCCTATTCGACTCTACCTTCATGTGAAAATACATAAAATATATGTGAACCTAATGGTGATTTTAATTTTGAAATGCTATATAAGGAATCCTCTTGAATTCATTTCAGCAGTCCAAAACATCTCATCTCATGCTAGAATTATCATCCAATTCAAGAGAAATTATTCTTCTTCAAGAGAAGATTTGATTCAAGGAGGATAAAAATACATTAAGGCATCTTCATATTATGTTATTTGACTATAGTTTGATGATGGATTTTATGTTATTTATCATGTTATTGCATCAACACATGTAGGACTTATCCTAAGAGTATTACATCACTTATTGAATGTATAATCATCTACATTCAAGTATTTAAATTTTAGATCTAACCTTTCCCTCAAAATCCAAGATTTAAAATTCAATTCAAGATTAATTTCTATTTCAATTAGGGTTAATTACAAACTTGGAGTTTGACCTAAGTAAACCCCTATCCACAACTCCCTTTCTTTGGACTCTGGTGTGAAAATATTGGCACTTCGTGAAGACAAGAATCCTAGAATATCACAAAGCTAGCATAAGCCCATTCCTATAATTTGGACTTGATTTCCTAGGACCAAGGCAATTGGGGCACCCTATTTAGAACAGGTCACCCGAGGCACCCTTGTCCTAGACTTTTTCAACAAATTTTGTAGGCAACTTTGTCTTAGTTTCAGAAAGTAGGTTTCTAAAATCTAGTTATAGGGGAAAAGACTAGGGCATTATAGGTGTCTTAGCTCCATAGATTTAGCTTTAGATTGCAGATACATTTGCACAATTAGATTTCCCATCCAATTTTGTGTTTGTTGTAAAATTTATACTTGTCCATTAGCCACTTACATCATTCTAAGTTCCCATTTACTCCATATTTTAGTCATTGTTTCACATTGCTTCAACATATCTCCATAATTCATTCACTTTCCAAATTAGAAAAAAGGAATAGAAACCCTAGAAGACTTGTTTTGGTGATTTCGTATTCCAATATTTGTATGAAAGTGGATCTTAGTCTTAGTCCTACCTGATTCTATTTTCTTCCAATCTAATAGTCATCATTGAAATGCTTCATTTGTGATTGATAGTAAAGTATGTTGTGTTTCACTTTATTTTCAGATGTATCCTTTTGGTAAAGTGTCAAATTATATCTACATGGGTATTATATGAGGTTGTTAGAGTATTGGGGAGATGACAAACTTAGTTGATCATAAGAATGACAAAGTTGTATATTAATTAAGAAAGGTTGCATCATGGTATTATTGAAGATAGATAAGGGACTTCAACGAAAATATAATAAGTAGGGTAAGAAGAGATTTAGGTATTTCATAAGAGAAAATAATCATTCACAAACATAATTAGAGTGGAAAATAGATAAGGGTCTATATATAAGGATCATAGTGATTTTTTTCCTAATGTGTGTATTCCTTGTTATTCAACACATCTTTTTCCATTGCAGGTACACTTTTGGTCACTTTAGATTTTGCATATTCTCCACCATGCATTACATTGTGATGCATGATTTCACTAGACTTGTCAATACTCTCCCTAGTTAGCATTATGGGGGGGTGTTATATTGTTTGTGCTAACTGTTCCTTGGTTTCACTTGGAGTGAGTTATAAGACACCCTTGCATTCCTATTTTGTGGAAGAAAACTTTATTCCTTAGTTGATATTGGTTCTTTAGAGTCTTGCACCAATATTTTTGACTTATATTGGTTGAGTAGTGATGTTGAGGTCACTCATATAGACTCACATGACATCTATATTTTTAATTAAAATATATTATTTCCTCTATTTTCCATTTTATCATTGTTTGAGTATTATCATTGGGAGCACTCATACAAATTGTTTCCACCTAGATCATAATCAACATTTAATCTTTAGAGAAAGTTATTCAATTATAGAATTATATTAGTCATCCTTTTATAATTGTGTAAAATTTCTTTAATTATTAGTAATGTTTTTCATGTTCTTGTTGTTTTTGAAACATTGATTTGGAGGCTTCTTAGTCCTTCATGTTCTCTCTTTTGGAGAGGATTTTTCTCAAGGACATTTTTCTCATTTTATCCACTTTTAAGAGATTGCATTGTATTTGTGCATTGGTATCTCATTAGGCCTTGTTGTCAAGACCCATTTTCTACTTATTTTTATTGGTTTTTGTTTCTCCTTAATCTACTTAACGGGGTTGTTGTTCCAAGTAAGGTTTTGTACCTATTAAGATGTTTGTAACTATCTAGTTCTTAGTAGGAACTTATTCCCACAACTTAAGTTTTCTTAGGTCCTAGGTGGCCTTCTAAAAGTTTGAATTGTGTAGATAAGATCCTATCATATCTTATCTTTATTTAATAATTGTTACCTAGTCCATTTAATATTTGGTTAGTTATTTGTCTCTGTATGTGGGAAAAGTGAACGAATAAAACTTAATATGTGAAAATTTAGTTAAATACTACTCCACACACACACACAGGACTTCTTGGTGCAAGCTATGGAGTAACGTAATATTACTCAACTTCCCAAGGAGGGTCCCATGGTTCTCTATCTCACAATGTCCCTCAAACCAATGTTTTGCTCTCAGATCACTGAGCAAAATGGTTTAGGGATGACAAATATGAGAACGAGAGATGTTTTTGATTGATTTTATTATGAGATGTGTTGTAAGCTATGTATGATGCTAAAATGCAATAAACTAAATGATAAGATGACAAGATTAGTATGAATACTATCCTAACATACTATATTTAGTCTATGATTGAACTAAAATGATAAATAAATTACTCTAAACATGCATATTTAGTCTATATTCCTGATTTAAAGAGAGGCTAAATGATGAGCATAAAATGATATGAAAGCTTGAAAGAATTTGAGCATAAGTGTAATGCTTCAAATTTGAAAGATGATTGTTAAGAATGGAGGAATGAGAGCTCTATTTATAGCTCAAACAGGGCAATGGATGGTCAAGATTGAATGGTTTAATCAAGGGCCAAGTTTGAAAGTTGGGGATCCATGTGCACAATTTGTACCAATGAAATGGTGAGAAGTGTCAACATAGGATTGGGTTGAGAGAAGAGGTTGGAGGCATTAAAGGCCTGAGAAGACCTCATGGTTATCTAAAGGCTAAGGGTCAAGTCTAAATTAGGTTTACCCACTGGATTAGGAGTTAATCCAAGGATAAACCTTTGTGCAAATGATTAAGAGATAATCATGGTCAAAGCATTAATGGCCTGATGAGACCTTTGGGTTGGGTAGATGTTGAGTCAAAACAAATTTTTTAACCATGTGGGAAGGTTTGAATTAACCATTAGTGGTTATTGGAGACTTTGGGGATTAAGTGGTTGGAGGTTGGAAGCCTTCAATGGTTTTCAAAGACTTTAAGGATTTTGGTAGTTGAAGGTTGAAAACCTTTAATGGTTATCCAAGACTTTGGGCCATTTGAGAAGTGACTTCCCTTTGCTTAGGGATGTGACAAAGTTTAGAGGAGGGTTAGTTTAATTAGAAGCGTTTAGAAGATTCTAGAAGGGATTAGGAAGGGGTTTGGGATTTTGCAAGTGGATGGGGGGGGATAATAGAATTTAATTGAATAATTTAATTCATTTTGGTTGCAATTTGGGGAAACTAAATAAATTAGATTTATTCAATTTTAGGATAACTATTTAATTAAATTTTGAATTTAATTAAAAGTGGATAGGGGGGGATTTAATTGAATAAAATGATTTATTCAATAAATGGTATAGTGAATTTAATTTAAATAAATTGAGTAATTTATTTAATTAAATAGAAGAATGTGGATAATTTAATTAAATTGGATTTAATTAAATAGAGAAATGAACATAAAATATTCATTTAGGAATATGGCCATTTTTATACGTCTACATTTTGCCCCTCTTTGAAGTGACGTGTGTGCACATGTTATTTCAAAGAAAATGATGTGTTTTTGTGATTTTATGATTTTATGATCAAATGCAATTTTTGTGTCGCTCTTTTGATTTGCCAGTCGTGCCTCGATGTTGATTTGATGCCCTAGATTCGATATTTAATGATGATGCCCCCTCGGGAGATGAATTAATTTTTTGAAATTTTTTTTGAGTTAATTTGATGAAGTTCGTATGATGTGTATGATTTCGTGCATGTAAAAAGTGTGCAGATTGATTCATTTCCCGATAAGTTATAACTGTTTTGGTATAGGGGAGACCGCGACCATATTACAGGTCTAGTTGGCTAACCCTAATTTCATTTTCCTCTTATAAAAGGGGAAAAGGGCTCAAATTAGGTTCATTTGTGCTTTGTTGACTTATGAAGAAAGAGAATTTTCTCTGGAGAGAAAATGCCTATTCCTTATCACAGACACCGTTTCGAGCGCGTCCGGAGATATCGAAGATCTGCAGCACATGGACCACCAGTAAGTGAACGTTTTTGACCCCTTTTGGATTTTTCATTTTGTCATTTTTAAGCGTTTTTTTATTTTCAAAGTTCGGGTTCGACGTTTTAGCGCGTTTAGGGTCTGTTATAGTGCATACGAAGTGTGAAGTAGCGCGTCGACTTTAAATTAGGGGTCGCGTCCGAAAATTGTAGGATAGCACATAAAACTTGTAGGTTAGCGCATGCATAGAAAGTAGCACATAAATTGTGTTTGGTAGCACGTCGCGTCAACAAGGTAGCGCGTAGGTGTGACCTAGCGCATAAGAGCCGTCGGGGCTCGCATAGGGAAAGGGGTTTAGTGTGTAGGACTAACCTAGCGCATAGGGCTAAACAGGTAGCACCTAGGAGGGATATATTAGCGCTTAGACAGATTCTAGCGCATAAGACAGGTTAGGTAGTGCAATGGAGGAAAAGAGTAGTGCGTAGACAGAGTCTAGCGCATAGGATAGATAGATTAGCGCGTAGGAGACACAGCCTAGCACGTGGGGGTTATGTAGCGCATTGAAGGTCTGTTTTAGCACATCCGAAAATTTTTGCAGTTTTGATCGAGTTGAAAATTTGATTTTGTTTGCCTGTCGTGTTTTTGATGAATTTACCCAAGATGAGTATTTGTATAACTTGTTTTGATGTGCAATTTTCCAAGTTATGTATAGATATCAATCTGTTGTTTTGATTAGAATATGATGTATTTGCGTGGTCTGTTTCAAGTTCAATGTGTATGAAAGCCTGAGTTGTTTTACAAGCCGATATGGGTTGGAAACTTGAGTTGTTTTTCAAGCTGATATGGGTGGGAAACTTGAGTTGTTTTACAAGTTTATGTGATTTTGGTACTTGAGTTGTGTTACAAGTTTTGATATGGTTTTTGAAAACTTGAGTTGTTTTACAAGTTGATATGAAATGATAGGTTTTTGAACTTTGATTGTAGATGAGCAAAGTGTTTCATGTTGTTGATGTAAGTTTGATTTTGATATCTTTGTGTTGATGTGGAAACTGATATTGGATATGTTTGGTTTGTTGACAGGAGCGATTGGGTATTGTGCAGTCGAGGGAGAGATTCCTGAAACCGTGGACACTGATACCGAGATTGTCACAGGAAGACTTGGACATCATAGAGAGATGTGGATTGTCCTCTCTTCTGGATATGCCTCGGTTCAATGTGAACCGGGGACTTTTGACAGCGTTGGCAGAGAGGTGGCATAGCGACACAAACACCTTTCATTTTGCCACTAGAGAGATGACAGTGACACCGGAGGATTGTTACCGGATTTTGCGCATTCCTGTGGTAGGGGCACTGCTACCCTATGAGTAGTCAGAGGAGGGCGGCACAGAGGCACTGCGCCGCATATTTCATGATGAGACTGTCTGTGGATATGAGATCCCCTGGCAGGAGTTTTTGGATTTGGATTATGCACCGCTGCCATCTGTATTGGCAGGATTCATTGGGGGATTCCTTTGTCCTGATCGCAGGTCAAAGGGATTTTCAGTGGGATGGGGGCTGGTTTTGGAGCAGATGGTGACGCAGGAGAGGAGATTTTCATGGGGGTCAGCGATGCTGGCTCATCTTTACAGGAGTCTACATGAGGTAGTATACCTCGGTTACGGTAGCTTATCAGCTGGCGTGACATTATTACAGGTATGGTGCTGGGAGCATATTCCAACAGCGAGGCCACTGGCAGATAGAGACAGGCCCATAGGTGTTGCATATGCCTACAGATATAGAGGTCTAGTTGTCCAGCGTAAGCTGGGCAAACTAGAGCATTAGAGGAGGGTGTTTGATGATATTGATACGGTCACCTGGAGACCGTACATAGGTTGCGACGTATGGGCGGAGGATGGGATAGAGATGCCTTTTGTATTTATGACTAGGTATCTGATTGGGAGGACCCCGTTCGTCATTGAGCAGTTTTTGGTGACCCGAGTTTTGCGGCAGTTCGGGCGCTAGCAGGGGATTCCTCAGGGAGCATGTTTGTATGCACGGCGGCAGCAGGATGTGGCCGATTGGGGGCTGACTATCGATAGTGCCGTGGCTATAGAGGAGTTTACAGGGTTGGCGGGACAGATCTGGGATTATGCCCCAAAGATACAAGATGCAGGGATGACAGACGAGTTCGCCCGTTTGTTTGCTGCGCGGGCAGTGGCGAAGATCTCAGATCCGGAGGAGATGAGGCCAGCTTTTGACTTGGATGGCGAGGAGGGGGGAGATGATGGAGATGATGGAGGAGGTAGAGGAGCCAGAGGGAGGTGCGGGGTAGAGGTGTGGAGAGAGCTGTACGGCAGGGGAGGATTGGCTATCGGAGCCAGGAGAGAGGGGAGAGTGACGGAGGTGCTAGCTGCAGTGGGGGGTGAGGAGGAGGTAGGCAGACCAGCACAGAGGAGGAGGGTAGATATACTCCCACCTCCAGTACCTAGGACAGGCCGAGTGGGAGGGGTGGCTCCAGCACAGGTACCGCTGTGGTTTCGAGTGCCAAGTCATGTGGAGGATGCATAGATTCAGACCCTGCAGATTACCGTTCAGCAGCTGCAAGTGCAGATTTTGACATATCAGCGACAGATCTCGCAGTTGACCACTGAGAGAGATACTGAGATAGAGCGGCGGGGTTGAGTGGAGGAGGCGTTGGCGACTGTGCAAAGAGCAGCAGCGGGTGGTCCATTCAGAGACACCCTTAGAGAGCTAACACGGAGAGTGCAGGAGGTAGAGTATTATAGGCGGCATTATGAGGCTGCAGTACCCAGAGATCGGCGAGTGGAGAGCTTTGCACAGTCCAGATCGAGTCGATCTTGAACTACGGGGACACGATCGGAGAGCCGAGGTGTGACTGGGCCGGCGAGATAGGACCCTCCTAGAGATCCAGGGGCGAGTGTATCTGGAGCGAGACAGGACCCTCCTGGAGATCCAGGGGCGGGCGCATCTGGAGCTAGACCATCTCCGTCAGGAGATTGTCATACTTGAGAGACATGGTCTCTGTTGTATTTTTGACCATTTGTATGCGTTGTACTGGACACAGTTTTGACATATTTTGTACATTTTGGATCATTGAGATATATATATATGGATGGCACCATTTTTGATCATGTGATGTGTATATGGATGCATGTTTATGTGTGCTACTTCCTTTTCATATGATGATGTAATGTTTACATAGATGATGTAATGTATGATGCAGGATGTATGCTTTTATATGTTGTGAGATGTATCTTGAAAATGAGATGTATGTTTTCATATGCAACTAATTGTAATGTGATATGATGTAAAATTATGTGATAATGATGCAAAATGATATGTAATGAATGATGTAAAATGATATGTAACTAATTGTAAAAGGATATGCAACTAATTGTAAAATGATATGCAACTAATTGTAAAAGGATATGCAACTAATTGTAAAATGATATGCAACTAATTGTTTTTGGAGCATCTCTCATTCTGTATTTGCCATCCGATATAACCATTTATTTGCTTTCTTTGTAAATATCATCATGGAGCATTTATTGATTTTTGGATATGTTGAAAATTTATACAAGCATAATGGTATAATTGAACCATAATGACCTGAGAAAAATTTACATGATATTTGATTTTGCAAGATAGCACAAGCGTCAAGGTATAATTGAACCAGGACGACCTGAGTGCTTATTGCGTAAACATACAAGAGTAGATCATTTATATGCGTGAAATGGAATCAGGCCTTCAATGATATGTAATGTACAACATCTCGAGGCAAATATTCACACAGTACTAGTGATCGGCTCCCAGACAGAAGACTAATAAAAATATTGGAAGTTCCTCATGATCTCTAGCTTTGAAGCTTTTTATGAGAAAAGAAGAAGATTCCAACAATTAAAAAGTTCAAAATGAAAAATAATCAAGACTTTTATGCGATAATGCAACATTTAGTACTTTAGAAAATCATCTATCCTTGAGATTCTTGTGTATTGTTTGTGTTTTGGTTTTTGTGATGAAGCATAGTTGTGCTCGTTGGATGTCATGCGTCTGAGTTTTGCAATAATTGGAATGTCTTGAATGTTTGCAAGTGTTTGAATCAATTTAATGCCCCTAGATGAGTGTACCTCTGGATATAATTATGTACAGTGATTTCCAAGCCATGGTGGAATGTGGTAAGAGAATAGATACAGATGGATAACCTAGGATAGTGACTACGCTAAGTATGTCCTGAATGAATATATGCTAAGTGTCGGGCGATGGCCGATAGTGTTTTGATGGATAAAATGGCATGGATATAGATAAAGGAGCCGTTCTTTCACAAGGGCACCTGTTTACCAAGTTTTCACCATTTGTTTTTATTGTACTTTATAATTTTGCTTTTTCTGGATTTTTTGATTTTTTTGTTTGTTTTTGGCTTTTTCCGTGCACTAGGATACCTTAAGTATAGTACTTCTTCAGATGAATGCTGTTAGTTGGATCATCGAGCACATCTCCTTCAGAATTTGTTAGCTGATAGGCACCTGATCCATAGACTGATATGATGACATATGGACCCAACTAGTTAGGTTCAAATTTCCCTTTCTTTTCTCTATCCTGTTGATTTCTTGGATTTTCTTTGAGGACTAGATCCCCAACCTTGAAGTTGCGAGGAATGACCTTGTGATTGTAGCTCCTGCACATGTGTTGCTGATATGCTTTGAGATGAGTATAAGCATGTTGGCATCTTTCATCTAATAGTTCCAGTTCTTGCAATCGGTTAACTCGATACTCTTCATCGGGGATCAAACCTTTCAAAGAGACTCTAAGAGATGGAATTTCTACCTCCAAGGGTAAAAAGGCCTCTGATCCATATACCAATGAATATGGTGTTGCTCCTGTAGGTGTGCGGATGCTGGTCCTGTATGCCCAAAGTGCTGGATTGAGTTGTACATGCCAATCCTTGCCTGCATCATTCACTGTTTTCTTGAGGATTTTTAGGATTGTCTTGTTAGATGCTTCTTCTTGACCATTTCCCTGTGGGTAGTATGGTGTAGAAAACCGATGTTGGATTTTGAATTTTTCACATAGTTCCTGTACATCTTGGTTTTTGAAAGGTCATCCATTATTTGTGACGATTGAACTTGGAATACCATATTTGCAGATCAGATAATTTAGGATAAAAGAGGCAATTTGTTTCCTGGTCACTGTGGTCATGGGAACTGCTTCTATCCATTTGGTAAATTATTCTGTTGCAGTTATAATGAACTTGTGTCCATTTGAAGATGAAGGATGAATTTTGCCAACTAGATCCAGTCCCCACTGACAAAAGGGCCAGGATGTTGTAAACGGCTGTAGTTCCTGTGCTGGGGCATGTATCAGATTGCCATGGATCTGGCATTTAGAACATTTCTTGGCAAAGTGATATGAGTCTTTCTCCATTGTAGGCCAGTAGTATCTCATTCGTAGAAGCTTTTTAGCAAGAGTAGTGCGACTAGAATGTGTACCACAAATACCTTCATGAAGCTTGTGTAAAGCCGAATCAGAGTCATTACGATCAAGACAACGAAGAAGAGTACCATCTAGACCTCGACGATATAAGGTATTAGTGGTAAGGGTGTAACGGGCAGCTTGTCGGATAAAGTTATGTTTTTGGTTACGGGATTGGTCAATGGGTAAGATATTATGCTTGAGGTAGTCGTATATTAGTCCATATAACAGAGAATCTGAACCGGTCAAGGCATAAATAACCTGGGATTCAGAGTGGTCATAGGCGGGGGAGAACAGTTGCTCTACCAGGAACTCATAACGACTCTGTTGTTCTGGAATTTGTAGTAATGAAGCAATCGTAGCCATTGCATCGACTGCTTTGTTGTTCGACCTTGGTATTTGTTCAAAGGTGATGTGCACAAAATATTGTTTGAAGTCATCCACCATCCATTTGTAGGGTATTAGCTTGTCGTCCTTTGTCTGATAGTTGTTGTTGATTTGATTGATGACCAGTTGTGAGTCTCCATAGACTTTTAATTCTGTGATTTTCCATTCGACAGCCATTTCGATGCCTATGACCAATGCTTCATATTCAGCCACATTATTTGTACATGTAAATATAAGCCTGTATGATCTTGGCATAGTGTGTCCTTCAGGAGTGATGAATAGAATGCCGGCCCCTGAACCATGTTGTGTATAAGATCCATCAAAGTATAGGGTCCATTGTTTGGAAGAAAGAGCAAAAACGTCCCTGTCTAGAAATTCGATCTCCATGGTTTGTTTTCCTAGTAGCGGTGCTTCAGCCAGCTGATCTGCAATTGCTTGTCCTTTGATGGCTCGTCTTTCTATGTAGTGGATGTCAAATTCACTGAGAATCATAACCCATTTAGCCAATCAGCTTGTGAGAGCTGCCTTGCTGAGTAGATACTTGAGAGGATCAATTTTTGCTACTAGCTTTATGGTGTGTGCTAGCATATAATGTCGGAACTTTTGAGATGCAAAAACCACTGTTAGGAAAGCCTTTTCAATGAATGTATAGTTGAGCTCATAGCCATTCAATGTTCTACTGATGTAATATATGGCGCATTCCTTTCCTTGTTGATCTTCTTGTGCCAATAGTGCCCCCAGTGAAATATTTGTTGTTGAGATATATAGTATAAGAGGCTTTCCTGCAACTGGTGGTACTAGAACCGGTGGATTCATCAGGTACTGTTTAATTTGGTAAAAAGATTCTGCACACTTTGTCTCCCATCTGAACGGTACATTTTTGTGTAGCAAGTGGTTAAATGGCAGACTTTTATCTGCTAGTTGAGCGATGAATCGCCTGATTGATTGAAGTCATCCTTGTAGAGATCTAAGTTGACTGATATTCTTTGGTGGTGGCATGTCCATGATGGCTTGTACCTTTGCTGGATCAACTTCAATACCTTTAGCTGAGACTATGTAGCCTAGTAACTTGCCTGATGTAACCCCAAAGACACACTTCTTAGGGTTGAGTCGGACTTGGAATTTTTGCAATCGATCAAAGATCTTTGTTAAGATGCCGAGATGTTCAGCTCTGGTGAAGGATTTTGCTAGTAAATCATCCACATAGTCTTCCATAAATGTGTGCATCATATCATGGAATATGGTTGTCATTTCTCTTTGATAAGTGGCTCCCGCATTCTTTAAGCCAAAAGGCATAACATTCCAACAGTATGTTCCCCAAGGACAGGTGAATGCTATTTTGTCTTGATCTTCAGGAGCTATTTTGATTTGATTATAGCCTGAGAAACCGTCCATTAATGAGAGCATTGCATGGCCTGCTGTGAGATCTACAATTATATCAATACTTGGCAGAGGAAAGTCATCCTTCGGGCAAGCTTTGTTGACATCCCTGAAGTCAGTGCATATTCTGATACTACCGTCTGGTTTTGAGACTGGAACAATGTTAGAAATCCATTCTGCATAGTCAATGGGTCAGATGAATCCGACATCTAATAATTTCTTCAATTCAGTTTTGACCATGAGTGCCACCTGTGGATTCATCTTTCGTAACTTTTGCTTGACTGGCTTGACTCCTGTAGAGATGGACAAGTGATGCATGATTAAGTGTGGATCAACTCCAGGCATATCAGCATATGACCAGGCAAAGTTAATTTGTTGTTCTTTAAAGAAGATGATGAATGTCAATCTTTCCTCCTCTGTCAGAGATTCTGCAAGGTGAATGTTTCTGGCTGCTTCTGTGGTACCAATGTTGATTGATTGAGTGGGCTCAATCAATATGGGTGATCGCTCATGAAAATGTTCAGGAAGAGTGTCAAGTCTCCCATCGTTAGGTGCCTTAAAAAGGTTTTCACCCTCAAATGCATCCTTTATTTTTACTTTTTTGGGATCTAGAGCTACCATTGACTGGTTTTCAGCATCAGATTCTTTATTTGATTCATTTTTGCGACTGAGAGACTTGGCACTCCCTGATTGACAGACATCGTCATTTTGTTCACTGGTAGAGCCTGTTTCGGGATTTATGGTACATAGGTAATGGATAATAGATTCATCATCTGGGAAAATTGGTATATCATGGGTTTTAGGTTCATTCTAGTCGATGAGATCAGGAAAGACAAGCAGTAAGGAATCGTTAGGTGGGTCAAGTTCGGCTACTGTAAGTGTTAGGATAGAGTTGTCATCGTGATGGGTCTTGGTTTTAAAGAAGTCTAGAGTTTCATCAAGGTCTTCGATGGTATCATCTTCTACATAGACTTGTTCGTAATATTTGTGTTCGCTTTCCTGAATGTCATAGATATGTTGTGGTCCAAATTCAAGAGGTCCATCTTCTGCGTTATGTTCTTCTTGAGAAATGGATATGAACTCAGTATCATCTGGGATATTTGTAGTAGTATCGGAGCAGGTACCCCATTCATATTCATTGGAATCTGTCTCATAAGCATCATCCCAAATTCTATCTGTGCTACAAATAGGTATGTTGTATGGCGAAAATAAATCTTTGATGATGGATACTATTTTGATATTTTGTGTTGATTCTGTATCCGATCCATCTTCCATGGTCTGGATTTGTTCATAGATTGTACTTCCTCGGGGAGGAATGATGGTTTCTTGTGATGACATGATTTGTTCTGGAGCCATTGGTGTGTGAATATGAGCCACTGCTGCAGATATAGCCTTCTTATGATTTAAAAGCTTTCCCTGATGCAACTTCTGATCTTGACGTTCTCGTGCCTTGCGGATTGTTTCTGCTGATTCAAAGAGTGCTTCTTGCTAGGATTCTTCCTTGTACTTCTTCTTTTCCTTCCATTGAGGTTTTGTATTTGTGTGTGGCTGCCGTTTCAATAGGAAGTTGAATTTAGAACCTAATCCTGCTTTATTTCTACTAGGTTGTGAAGGAAGATCTATAGGTTCAGTGACTCCTTCCTTGCGTTTCCCAATAGGTCCTTTACCGCCATATCCCATTTGTTTCATGATCAAGTAGCCTTTTCCATACAGGTGCATTGGTAGAACAATGTCCAGAGCGGCTGCTCTATTAGCTTCTTCTTCATCTTTGTATAGCCAGCTAAGAACGTCTTTATCTTCTGATTCATGTGCTAGAGTACCCAATTGGATGAAGGTACCATCAAATTTAGTGATGGGCTGAGTTGCCAGATGTGTTGATATAGTAGGTAAACCATGCGATCTAGGTGATGTTGGCAATCTAGTCAAACATAAAGGCTCCATAGAATATTCGCCCATGCCTTGGTCTTTGATTTGCATTTTCTGTTTGAAGTCTCCCCATAAGGAGTTGGATTTTGCTGTTGGTGGATCGGATGTTGAAGACCGCTGCTTTTCTCTGTTATGAGGAACCAAACTGTCTTGTGCTGCCCCCATTGCGTTGCAATGTTGAAATGGATTGTGATCAGCTGATATGGAGATTTCTTGTCCATCATAAGGAAACTTGACACACTGGTGATATGTAGAAGGTACTGCTTGCATTTCATGTATCCAGGGTCGTCCTAATAAGATATTGTAGGTGAGATCAATATCTAAGACCTGACATATAGTATCCTTTTGCACTGGTCCTACTTGAATAGGTAATATTATTGTTCCTTTAGAGGACCTTTCCTCATCATCATATGCTTTTATGGTAATCTTTTTACAAGGATCAATAGATTATTCTGAGAAGCCTAGTGCACGGATAAGATTTAACGTACATATATTAAGTCCAGCTCCTCCATCTATTAAGACTCTTTTTACGCGGTGTTTGCAAACAATGACTTCAATATGTAGAGGAGTATTATGCGGGTGACTAAATGAAGTATTATCATGCTCTGAGAAGATAAGGTTATGAGATTATGTCATATGGGAAACCATGGCTTGAAATCTGTCTGTATCCAGATTTTGAGGTACATTTGTTTCCAATAGCGCTTGCTCCAATATGTCTTTGTGTTTTGGAGATAGTTTCAACAATTCTAGTATAGATATCTGAGCTGGAGTCTTGCGTAGTTGGTTAACCAAGTCCTATTGGATTTTTGGTGTGGCAGTTGGAGGTGCAGTATGTCCCTTCAAGACATATTTCTGAGTTCGGGTTGTCACATTGACAGATTCATGATTACGCTGATCTCGGATGGTGATGACATTTATTTGATGATCTTCAACTGATATGTGGTTGATGGTGTTGTTGTAGATGTGATTAATACGAGCTCCACGTGTATCATTTGAAGTTGATGCTCCATCTTTGTTGTAATTTGGGAGAGGATTTTTGAAGGCTTCGTGATCATTATTTGTTTTGAGACCATCCACCATTAAGTCACCTCGATCAATCATGTCCTGGATTATGTGTTTCAATCTCATGCATTCATTTGTTCTATGACCCTTGTTGCGATGGAAATCACAATAG
The DNA here is from genome assembly GCF_030272615.1 of Cryptomeria japonica. Lineage (NCBI taxonomy): Eukaryota > Viridiplantae > Streptophyta > Pinopsida > Cupressales > Cupressaceae > Cryptomeria > Cryptomeria japonica. The sequence continues at coordinate 883,135,216 of NC_081409.1, forward strand.
TGTGAATCATTCCACCAAGGTGGTTTGATTGGGGGTTCATAATTATTGATTGGAGGCAAAGAAAGAATTTTGTTTGCCAAAAGTTCTCTGAATGCTGATTCTAATGATTGTCCCAGTGGTGTGAAGATACGCTTTTGAAAATGGTTAGTGTTGTTGCATGAATTGTTGTTAGGCCCTGGATTCAGGTTTTTGCTTTGATTTCCGTTGGCGTTGTTGGTGTTGAGTTGTCCTTGAGCATTGTTTGGTGCATATGTGTTAGCATTTGGTGTAGCATTTTTAGTATTTTTCATGTTCTGGGGATTTCCAGATAATGCAAGCACTGGTTGCTTTGATTTAGGATCATGTGATTCGTTGTTGCCTTCATTTCTGTTTCGAGTCCAAAAGCAAGATTTGTCCAAGTTGGTGTTGTTTTGGTTATTGTAGTTTGATGAGTTTGTTCCTTCCTTGTAAAATTTGAGTGTTCCCTTTTTGACACACGCCTCTTCCACTTGAATGCCATTTTCAATCAATTTAGCGAAAGATGGTATGCATTGAAGTTTTAGTCTGTAACTCATTTCGCCGTTCAAGTTATCAATGAAGATTTCCATTTTCTCTTTTTCAGGAATATCTCGAGGATATCGGGAGACCATCCATCGCCAACGTTGAAGGAACGCCATGAATGTTTCATTGTTCTTTTGCTTGGTATTGCAAACATCTAGCATGGTTATGGCATGTTGGATGTTGTAAGAATAGTGGGTTATGAATTTGTTAACCAACTCATTAAATGATCTGACAGGTGGTGAGATTTTGGATAACCATTCCATGGTTTGCCCTCCCAAGCTTCTGGGGAATAACCTCATTAAATAGGTGTCATCATGAGCAAATTCAAGGCTTAGTGTGCAAAATTCACGAACATGATCCCTGGGATCACTTTTCCCATCATATTTATCAAATTTGGGAACATCCGAGTTCGGAGGAAAAGGCACCATGTTTAAGCTTCGGTCAAATGGATAAGGATAGATCTCGTTTACAAAGTACCGCACTATTGTCCCTTGTTGCATATCTTGCATTTGCCTTTGCAACATTTGCATTTGTTGAGTAAGGGCCGCTAAGGATATATTGTCTTGTCGAGGAAAAAGTTCTTGCCTTGTATTGGTTCTCAGCTGAAGAGGTGTTGTAAATGGTATGTGTTGCTCTGGTGTCTCTAGCTCAGGTATACGCATTTCTGGTATGCGTTGTTCTGGAATGTGTTGTTCAAAGTTATGTTGTTCAGGTATGCGAGTTTCTTCTTCTCTATGTTGTTCTTGATATGCATATTGTCGAGAACCAGTTTGAAAAATGTTTGGGTCGAAATCTTCTGGAAGTTTAATGCCTTTACTTGTGAGCATCAACAGATATTTTTCCTTGTCATTTTCCATGAGCTTTTCGACAAGTTTTTGGAAGGAAGGATTTTCTTGACATTCCCGAAGAAGTGCGTCAGTAATTTCAGGTTCTTCTATGGGTGGAACTTCAAAAGGATTTGATAATCTGCGATTCATACTTGATTATGCGTGTGTCTCGCTTTGTTTATCTCGTTGAGAGCGAGTGACAGAAATTTTAGTAGAAGCTTTCAGTGATGAAAGGAACAAAAGCCTCTTCAATGTGTCGTTCGGACGTTGGTGGTTCTGGTCGAGATGTGTTATATGTGATGCACTCCTCGGGTAAGAATGCTGGATTGATCTTTCCTCTGCGGTTTATCTTTTGATTAAAAGCAGACTTTTGACAGTATGCTCTTGTTTTCAAGGGTTCTTTGTCAAATTCGCTAGATTTGTTTTGGATATAATGTTTGACGTGATGAAGAAATACCCGATGAGATTTGAAGAGTTGACGATTGATGTATAAAAACTTATTTCTCTTGATGAATTTGGAAAAGCTAGGTTGTTGTTTCTTCAACGTGATGTTACGATAGAGGTTCTTTCTTCTCAGAATAAGGGGATTAGTCATGCATGAGTGATCAATGATCTCCTTTGATTTGTTTGGATTCAATCAATTCTTGTTTTGAAATTTTCAAATCTTACTTTATCAGAATGAAGGTTTAGATGCCCCTTCACGATAAAGTGTGCCAAATGATATGGATAAAAAGTTTCCTGATCTGGAAACTAGATTTGACAATTTGAAAATTTTTAGACAAGTGTTTGTGAGATAAAAATCCGTAAGATGTTAAAGGATTTGATTGATACTGATGATGAAAATTTTCCGGATTATGATAGGAGAGACGTCCTCTATTGTGCGATTCGTTTCAGATTCTGACAACTTTGTTTGACACAAATTTAGCTTGAGAAAAGTTTTTAATGGTTTGTTTTTGTCACTCTGGTTTGATAAAAGATGATTTTTGATGAAAAAGTTTTCTAAAATGTTTTTTGAAATTTTCAAAAAAATTCCAGTTTTAACTCTCTGTTTTTTGGTTTTTGATCACGCGCTATAACAGAGGTTACATGCGCTCCTGAATTTCTTTGATGTGCTAAAATACTTAGCACACACGCTAATCTGCCCCTAGACACACGCTAAAATTTGGATTTTTTGGAAATGATGGTCTAACAGTTGAAAAGTTTATGCGCTATCTTGGGTCTTACATGCGCTAACTATCCAGCCTTATGCGCTAAATTTTGGTTTCAACGTGCTACGTTGTTTCTTACATGTGCTAAAATTCAGGCTGTTGAAAATTGCTGTTAAGTTGTTTGGAAAAGCTACGCGCTATACCGGGCCTGCCACGCGCTAACTGTTTTATTTTATGCGCTAATTATGGGAACCTACGCGCTGAGATGTTTTTGCAACGCGCTAGACTGTGTTTCTGATGCGCTAAAGGATTTTGTCTGATGGTGAAACGCTACTGTTTTAAATGCACACGCTAATTTGTGGTTTGGATGCGCTAATAGAAGTGTTCCACGCGCTAAGATGTTGCTCTTATGCGCTAGACTGCCTTGATTTTTCCTTTTTGGTGATTTTTGAGGTTTTTGAATTTTGTTGAGAAATTTTCAAGTGTGATGAATGATTTTCTGAAATAACAAATGTAAGCACAACACACAAAGTACAAACATTTTGCCTAATCTAACAGAAAGTGTATGCTCTGCGAGGATGTGTTCAAATCCCCAATGTTTTAACAGGTTTGGATACAAGTAAGACACTTTAGAAAGACTCGTTATTCACGGGTCATAAATAACATCATAGCCCACTAGTCTCGATACTCCGTCAGCTCAAACAGCCGTGTCACCCCCTAGAGGGTGCCCATTTTTTTGCCTTTTGCCAGAAGTTAACCCAAAGTGAATTGCTTCACAATTGAGTAGTTATCTTGGGAGATATATGGTGAGTAATCTTGGGGGCGGATTCTTCCCCACCCTTGCACTATGATGTTACAAATGTTTGGTTACTGACTCAGTTCAAAGTTTCTAATTCTATGGTTTGTAATCAGGCTTCCCGTTCGGCCGTCAGTGATAAACTCCCTCAGGAGGCTTCCCAACATTTAGAACAAGGGCTTTACGTATCTCGAGGATACTGGGGGAAGGCTAATCACTGCGTGCAACTGTTGAAAAGGACTTTCGTCACTTTCCACATTTGATTATAGTGGGTTGGAATTCTTGGCGTCAAAGTCATTCCCCACTTAGGTCATTCCCTTCACACCGACCATAAACGGCTTTAAGAGTTGATTGCAACTCCTCAAGAAGGCAGGCCTGCTAAAGGATGTAAATGCTTTGAAATAACTGAAAGCGGTAAGAGTGGTCTGGATTTTTGATCACCTAGTTAAGGGGAGAGCATATACCTTCCACTTTCGAGACAAAGCAAACAAAGATTCATTTTAAACCTCCAAATCAATGATTTGCTAACCTATGTAGAGATGTTGCTCCACAAAAACATGATGTTCTTTTTAATCTTAAAAAAAAAAAGATTTTCTGATCTATAATAATGGAAATGGTCAACAAAGCAAATTTTTCGTTTTGGAGGTCAACAAAAGAAATCGTTTTTTTTTTTGTAAAAATAAAATTCCTCGCTCTACCTGCAAGAAACCGTTAGAATCCTGCAAACAAACAAAAAGATAAAATGTCAGGTGATTTGGGGGACTTATACAAGTCTAAAACTTTAATTCGATTACAATAATTGTTTTTTTTTTTTGTTTTGTCTGTGATGCGCTACAGAACAAACTGTACGCGCTACAATAAGATCCAGATGCGCTATAATTATATTTCTCTACGCTATTCTGTTACTGGGATGCACTACCCTGCAAATTGGAAGCGCTGCTCTGGTCCATTTCTTTTTCCCGCGGTCAGTTCTGCAGGAAAATTTTAAATCTGATGCGCTAATGTTTGGGTTTTAAGCACTGGACGATGTATTACAGGTGCTAAAATTGGGATCGGATGCGCTAATCTGTTAAGTGGATACGCTACTCTTTGTTTTGCCCGCGTCAAGACCTACAGGAAAAATTGTTAAACAAAATCATGCGCTAAGAAAAGGTCTTCATGCGCTAAATCAGAGAGCCCATGCGCTAAACAGTAGCCTAGAAGCGCTAGACTGTTAGGCAGATGCGCTAATTTATGTTTTCGATGCACTGATTCTTGTTTCCCGCGGATCTGCAAAATTGATCAATTTGAAAAACCGATTTGTTATTTGGGGTCAGGCCCCACGGTGGGCGCCAGAAATGTATGCGGGAAAAGTGGGTGAATAAAACTTAATATGTGAAAATTTAGATAAATACTAGTCCACACACACACAGAGGACTTCTTGGTGCAAGCTATGGAGTAACATAATATTACTCAGCTTCCCAAGGAGGGTTCCATGGTTCTCTATCTCACAATGTCCCTCAAACCAATGTTTTGCTCTCAGATCACTGAGCAAAATGGTTTAGGGATGGCAAATATGAGAACGAGAGATGCTTTTGATTGATTTTATTATGAGATGTGTTGTAAGCTATGTATGATGCTAAAATGCAATAAACTAAATGATAAGATGACAAGATTAGTATGAATACTATCCTAACATACTATATTTAGTCTATGATTGAACTAAAATGATAAATAAATTACTCTAAACATGCATATTTAGTCTATATTCCTGATTTAAAGAGAGGCTAAATGATGAGCATAAAATGATATGAAAGCTTGAAAGAATTTGAGCATAAGTGTAATGCTTCAAATTTGAAAGATGATTGTTAAGAATGGAGGAATGAGAGCTCTATTTATAGCTCAAATAGGGCAATGGATGGTCAAGATTGAATGGTTTAATCAAGGGCCAAGTTTGAAAGTTGGGGATCCATGTGCACAATTTGTACCTATGAAATGGTGACAAGTGTCAACATAGGATTGGGTTGAGAGAAGAGGTTGGAGGCATTAAAGGCCTGAGAAGACCTCATGGTTATCTAAAGGCTAAGGGTCAAGTCTAAATTAGGTTTACCCACTGGATTAGGAGTTAATCTAAGGATAAACCTTTGTGCAAATGATTAAGAGATAATCATGGTCAAAGCATTAATGGCCTGATGAGACCTTTGGGTTGGGTAGAGGTTGAGTCAAAACAAATGTTTTAACCATGTGGGAAGGTTTAAATTAACCATTAATGGTTATTGGAGACTTTGGGGATTAAGTGGTTGGAGGTTGGAAGCCTTCAATGGTTTTCAAAGACTTTAAGGATTTTGGTGGTTGAAGGTTGAAAACCTTTAATGGTTATCCAAGACTTTGGGCCATTTGAGAAGTGATTTCCCTTTGCTTAGGGATGTGACAAAGTTTAGTGGAGGGTTAGGTTAATTAGAAGCATTTAGAAGATTCTAGAAGGGATTAGGAAGGGGTTTGGGATTTTGCAAGTGGATGGGGGGAATAATAGAATTTAATTGAATAATTTAATTCATTTTGGTTGCAATTTGGGGAAACTAAATAAATTAGATTTATTCAATTTTAGGATAACTATTTATTTAAATTTTGAATTTAATTAAAAGTAGATAGGGGGGATTTAATTGAATAAAATGATTTATTCAATAAATGGTATAGTGAATTTAATTTAAATAAATTGAGTAATTTATTTAATTAAATAGAAGAATGTGGATAATTTAATTAAATTGGATTTAATTAAATAGAGAAATGAACATAAAATATTCATTTAGGAATATGGCCATTTTTATACATCTACAGTCTCTTGTCACAAGATTAAGACATGTGTCATTTTATTATCCAATATTATGCCCCTACCTTACTGATATAAGGAAGGTACCTCTAGTATTATATTTAATCTCATGTATCAATCATTTAGTAATAAAATTATACCCTTGATTTGTTGGAATAGTATCTTTTATTGTTTCTTTTCTCTTGTTATTTTTGTTTTATCTTGTGTTTCAAATTAACGATCTTAGGTGATCACTTCAACATGGTATTAGAGCATCAGTATTCTCATATTTTTAACAACAATGCTTAATCATCCTTGAGGTGAGTGAAATTGAGTATGAGGCTTTCCTTCATGATAAAGATGTAGTTCTATGTATTTGAAATGAAAATGTGCCTAATGTATAGATTACATATTTTAGATTCTCAATTCAACATCATATCATAGCTTGACAATACTCATGTTTCCAACACTATTTTTCTATATCTCTTGAGGTGAGTAAAATTAACTATGAGGATGTTCTTCATGATCAAGACTTATTTATGTGTATTTGGGATGATAATATGCCCAAGTTTTAAATCTTTACTTGGTATCAACATATTCCTTGTGATGGTATTGATTGGAAATAGACATTATAGGTTGATGATCATATTGCAATTCAATTTTTCTATGGTCTTGATCTTCAATTCTTTTAGTTATATTTGCTAGAAGATGATATTCCTTCTCTAGGTCAAGAAGGTGAACTTGCATGTTTTTATTTTCATTATGAATTGGAAGCATTCTCTTTTTACCTAAATACATATATATGGGGGTAACGATATATGAAAGTATCATGGTTTCTTTTGGTGTTCATTTCATATTTCGGCTGGTTCTCCTAGGTACTACAAATAGAAGATGTATAGTACATGGTAGTATGGTGGCCTATGTTATATGGTTTCCATGTAATGGTAGATAAGTTGTTCACTTAATGGAGATACTCATACACTTTTTCATGAAACAAGAAGGTTTAACTTTGTGCATCTATATGAAGGAGGAAACATTGAGCTAAGGGAAATCAATTCCTTTAATAGGCATTTGACAAAGGCAAGTAACCTTCTATACATGAACTTATAGGCATAGCTTGTGTATGCTATTTTTTTCTTTTTATGGACATACTTGTGTTTTTTTTCCTATTTTGGTTTTCTCGAGTATTTGAATCCTCACTATATACAAATATAAGAGGTAAACATCCCAAACCATAGAAAATGTTGGGACTCATTAATTTATTCCTTTTTGGTACTTGATTCCCTTCCCATATATGTATGTTAGTGAATTGTGACCCACTGTTGATAGTCAATATAAGAATGTTTAAATGGACCACCACACTATTCTTCACCATCTAAGTATTATTGCAATCTTTTCCTTTCTTTCTTTAATAAAAAATTCTAAGTTATAAGATTATATTTTGACTAAGAATTAAGGAATTTCCTTTTGGTGGGTTCACTAATTTGTGAAATTGTAAATTGGAAAAAGGTTTAGTTGACCAATGAGGGGACAAAAGTATTTAACATTGTAAGGTTCATGAAATTTTTTATTCATTTAACCACTAAAACAAAAAAAGGATGGTTGACAAAGTGTATTATCCCCTAAATGAAGAAAATGAAGGAGTAGGTGTTTTTATTTTTTGGGAAGTTTTCTAGTTCATGAACTTATCTATTCATCTACTCAAGTATTTTCCAACTATCTTTTGTAGAAGGATAAATAGTTGGACAATGAAGATAATATAATGAGGAGCTCAAATCATTAAATTAACATGGCAATTTATTGAACTCCTGACACATAGATGAAGAAATAAGAGGATAAAGGAAAGAAGGGAGGTTTTATGGGTCATTAACAAGTCAAATTGAAAAATCATGAATGATGTTTTGATTGACACATGATTGAAGATTAAATTGTTAATTATTAAACAAAAAATGAAGAAGAAAAGAGAAGGGAGCTTATTCTTGACAAGTTCCCTAGTTTTTTAACATATTAGTTCATTGACATCAAATTTCACTCTTCATCAAGAAAAAATGATCAATGGAATAGTGAGTGTGGATTCAATTATTTTCTAGTGATGTTTTAAATTTCAACTCAATCTATACCAACATTCATGGTGCCACTATTTCCACCCACCAAGGCTAATTATATACCTACCTATTGAATCTATGGAGTTCATTTTGGATAGGACTTAATCTAATATTTTTTTTTCGAATAGTGAATAATGTTCAGTTTCTAAGATTAGCACCGAAGAGTATTGGTTGTAATTTTGACTTATTTTTTAAGAGAGATTGATCTCTTGTTATTTTTACAAATTTCAAAGGAAGTTGAAAAATAACTAGCAAAGCTACATCACACCATTATTGTATTATAGGCCTACGAATGTAAAAAAATTCCTAAAGGCGTGTGAATTGACAATCAAAATATTCTTATAAAATTTTCTAGACTTGATTGTGTGTATCGAATACAGAAAATTTCATAAGAATTTAACATAGATCGTGGAAATCTCATAGCATTAATCAAAATATTGCCAACATAGTATGTATGTATTCTAGAGGATTTTTAATAGAAATTTGGAATTCTCATTTTCACATTTACTAGCATGATTGTAATCAAGGATCAGATGAAAATACATTTTGAAACTTTTTCATGTATTGTAACAGTGTTTGTCGTTTTTTTACATGAATATATACATTTGTATTTTGGATATAACTAAGTATACTATACCAAATTTTAATTTCACAATAGTTGGTTTGTGAATCTATAAGATTAGTTCTCCTTATATTTATTTTTCTTTCCAATTAAAGGGTTATGACTTTATTTACCCATAGATAAGCATCAGTCTACAACCCTACCGATATCATACCAACCAAATCAATTATGAAATCTATCATGTAAAAGTAGGAGTATTTTATGTATTCATCACCAGATAGTGTAACTAGGGTTTTATATTCAAGAGAGAGATTCAAATAAATTTATCTCATGTGGGTCATAATTGTATTTTGTTATCAACTATATATGTGTTGAGACAATGATTTATTCTTAGTCTACTGATTGTCCTTGAGGTTGGGACAATGAGTTGGGTTTGGCTATCTATTATTATTAAATTTTCATCTTATGTGATTGTAATACCTATAAAGGTGTACTCCTAGGAATACTCTCCCAAGTCTAATTTGACTTTAAAGTGTAGGAGATGAAATCCACTCTCCTAGAGTTATCTCAGAGCCTTCCGTTATTTCATAAATAGATGATTTTTTCTCACTTGTTGACAAATATAAATGATTCAGTAAATGCATCGAAATTGATTAAAGAACAATTGACCTGGGTGATATAAATTATATCTCAAACATAAAAACAATATCAAAAGCTCCTTATTTTGAAAATTCCCTAAAATCAAAAAGCGTTGAGCATAACATTGGTACCCATGGATCCTCAAATATCCCAAAGGTGCACAATAATTTTGTAATACATTTATGCCCTGAAACAAAGAGACACAAACAAAAAGATTAAAAAAAAAGTAAGATGGAGCTTCCCAGGTTATAACATTGCTTAGTTGTTCATGCCGCAGAAGCCAGTAGCGCAGAAGCCCATACCAGTACCGCAATAATCAAGTAAAGCGTTGCGGCAAAAAGAGTCTCCATCTGTGGAAGAACAATCCGAGTCTACCCGGCATTTAGCAGAACACTCATCTTTGGCAACACTCTCCACTGCTACAAACAATGCTATTATAATTAACATTATGGAAAACCTTACAAAAAAATTAACAGTTGCTGCTTGTTTTCCCATGGCTGGTTTGTACAATAATTCCTCTGATTTGCACGCCAAACATGGATTTCTTGCCCCCACTCCTCGTCCACGGCACGTTGTGATTAACGTGCCTTCGTTTTTAGCACATAAGATTTTCGAAAAACCTCTTAGATCCTTCATATGTTAATTATAGTTTGTTTAACATCTCATCTAGGGATCTCCTTCATCTAACGCCAACATATCTAACGAGGGGCTGTAGCTATTTTTTTGGTTTCAAAAAGGTCTAAAAATGTCTTGTCATATATTAAATAATCTTCGTGTTATACAACAGTGAGGGACAGCAGCTGCAGCGCTTCTGTCGAGCTTCATAACCATTCTATATCTATTCTACAATTTTTCTGTCGGTATAACATGAAAGTTATACGTAATACGACATCACAATTTCGAAGTCAGATTAGCCAGTCCTAATGAAACTATTATTTCCACATTTCATAATAGATTTCCTTGCTGACCAAGGTCAACCTCATCTTGCCATTAGAGAATTCTAGTGGATCAATCATTTATTATTCATGTTCCCTTGAGATTTTTAGTGATATTGATATACAAATCCGACATTCACATGATACTACTATTTCTTCTATCCTCTCACTTATGGTCTATAGGTGAAATATTTAGCAATAGCATGGTAGTGGTTCTTTATTTTCTCTTCGTATTATGATTCAGCTTATGATACACAATTCTTGAGTTAAATTACAATAATAAAGATGCAAAATTATATCATAACATTCTTGTCTTTACATTATGCATCTAAACACGGTGACAATAATTTGATATGTGTATTTGATGTTACCTTGGTTAATAGTGTTAAACAATGGTTTGATTCATGTCATAATTATTATATAAAAATAATTAAACTAACATAATTAAAGCATAGTTACAATTCACTTTAAATGTGACATTGTCTGGGTCAATTGCACCTCTCTTCTTCTTCATAGAATATTAACTAAATAGATTCTCTTATCATGAGCATCATACAAGATTAACTACTATGGAAATGTTATCTTCAAATTATCTACTAAAAAAATAGTACAATTATACAAAAATATTATTTATAAATGTTAGATCTTCAATATATATATAGAATCTTGCTTCTACACATTTATTGGAATCTTAGCTAATATCCTACACTTGTCTACTCACTCCTATATAGGAGGAGGAATTTTTTTTACACAACTAGAATACTAAGTATAATTAAGCACAAGGAAGAACAATCCTACTACAATATTCTAATCTATCCATAAGAGCAACAAGTTTGTTGGAAGAATAAAAATAAGTGACATAGGCCATTTAATTTTTTCTTGAACCTTATTGAAAAATTGACATTATGCCTACCATCTATAAAACATCTTTCGTACTTTGCTTGGGTTTCTCCTTAATTTTTATAAAAGGAATTATCACTACTAAATAGTTAGTAGCAAGAATTAGCCTAGGTTGATATTTCTCCTTAATTTGCATAGAAGAAGATATCATTGTCAAACAATTAGCATTACTTTGCCAAAGATTGATATGGAAGATCAATCTAATATTTAAGGAAGCATATCGTGGAAGGTAATGAGTAGGTAATTTTTTCTTTATCTTTTACTATTTTTCAAAATATTTGAGCCTAGTATAATTATAGATGCAAAAGCAATATATGAATGAGAAATTTCCATGAAGGTGGAATATGAATCCTTAATAAAAAAAATAGAGTTGGATGTTGATTGTATTTTCCCTAGGAAATAATTCTACTGGTTGCCAATGAAATTATAAAATAAACTTTTTATTAGATGGTTCTTTAGATTATAAATCTTGTCTTGTTTCTAAAGAATATGCATAGAAAGGAGTATATATTAATGATACATTTCTCCTATTATAGTTCTAAATGGTAATATTTTAGCCCATTATCTCTTTTATTACACAAATCAGATGAATTGTGCATCAAATAGATATGAAAAGCTCCTTCCTGAGTGGATATTGGAGGAAGAGGTTTGTAAAACTAAAACATAGAGGTTTTAGGTTCCAAGTGAATAACATTTAATTTGTAGGTTGGTAAAGTTTTGTATGGACTTAACTAGTTTTATTAAGCTTGGAATTTTAAAATTGATCAATATCTTAGAAATTCTAGTTTGGGGAAAAAGTTATTCTAAGTCAACTTCCTATATCAAAATCAATTGTAGTCATATCATTATCCTAATTATCTATGTTGATGATCCCACCATCACTAAAATGAACTTTATATTTGAACCAATGAAATTAGATATATGCCATGTTATTGAAATGATAGTTCTAGGTTTGCTTCAATATTACCTAGTGCAAACTTTTCAAAAAAAAAGAAAATCATAAAATTGTTGGAACTATTGTTTATCTAAAATGAATTTCTAGTGTCCTTTTCCACAACATTTGCTTGAATGGTTCAATATGTAGTCAACTCTGTGAAAGAAAGGCATATTTAATAGCTTGTGGAAGATAATTCCCTCTACAGTAATATGAGAATTTTAAAAAGAGAAAAATCACATAATCTTTCACAACAAAGAGATGATAGAGGAAATTCTCTGTTGAAAGATAGAGGATCAAATTATGGAATTACTGAATGCAACAACCAAAACTCAATTGATTAAGATGAACCTGTTCACCGAATGGGATGACAAAATGACTAAAATATTTCATGGTCTTATGGTTCCCCTTGTTAAAGGGATTGGGCTGGTTAATCACCCTTCTTCCTCCATGATTGATATTAGATAGAAGGCCTTGGAGTTTGCATGGATCAAAATAAATTTTGATGAGGTGGCTAAAGGCAATCCCAACCCGGATAGAATGGGATGAGTTGCTAGGGATGAGAATGGAAGTATTATTGTAGAAAACCCTTTGGCCTTAGGGGAGACTACCTATAACATGGTGGAATTTAGAGAAGCTCTACTTGGACTCCAGATAAGGATAAATATTAGAGACAAAAAAAATCATCTAGAAGATAATTCAATTATATCAATTAATGTTATTCAAAAGCATCATATACCTAATTGGATGTTAGTGTCATGGTTACATATAATAAAGCAATTAATTAGAAATTTTGAATATTTCAAAATAAATCACATTTATAGAGAAAGGAATGACTAGCTAGTTAGATTAGCCAAGATAGCATCTAAAATTGAATGATTAAGTTTAAGGAAAAATAAAATTTTAGTTGTGGCAAAGATAAGATGACTTTTTTAAATGGTTATTTGGCTGAGGTTGCCAATTTAAGCTTATATTTGTGGGTTGTGGATTGGACTGGTAGGGTAGAGAAGTTAAGTTGGCCTTTTTGGATGGTTGTTTTGCTGAGGTGGCATTTACCTTTGTGGATGGTTGATCAGATTGGTCAGTTGGCATCATAGTATGATAATAATGATGATAGAAATTTTAAATCATATATATGATTATAAGCTTGAGGAATGGGATATGACTATTGAAGGATGGTATCTGCATTCATGTGATTTGAGTTGATTATGGAGGATGATTGTATATTTCAAAATAAGAGATCATTAATGGCACATATTGTTCAATACGCCCTTCAAAAAAATGGGAGGCAACAAATAAATTTTAAAAACTAGTGAAATTAATGTAGAAGGTAGCGGATAGATTAGCATTTCGAGCCACAACTTTAGTCAATAATAAAGGATGAATTGGTTATAATTTTGATTGTGGAGGTGCCCTCTTGACAACTTACCAGGGGAGAGTAGATTTGAAATGTTTGCTTGTTAGGTAATTATGAATTGGTATTGAGTTTGATGTTGTGATTTTTTTAAGGGATTTGATAGCAAGGAAAGGACAACGAGAGGACACAAATTTATATCTAGGTGATGTGAAGGGCTCAAAAGGTCATGACATATATTGTAGGCAATCAAATCAATTATGACCTAATATTTAAAATTCATCAAGGGGGCAACAAACTTCAAATAACTCAAACATCACTTTTGGACTTGTGAAGACTTCCAAAACTAAATGCTAAATTAGAAAGAGCTAATTTTTTTTTGTAATTAGTCAAGTAAAACAAGGGAGTGGAGTATAACTGTAGGGTTGATAGTTATAGAATAGAGATATGGATACCCCCATCTATCTAAACTCTACCAAAAGATAAATGGTGTTTCTTAGGGAGATTCGAGACAAGAGACTGAAGGCCATCATGCAGTATGACCAGCCACTAGTTATTCACATGATGAGGGCTATTTTGGGGGATGATTTCATAGTCGTAGATCATAAATATAGGGTCAAGACACATATCTACTCAATGTTTCTAGTGATTTATATGTATTTAGGTTTTAGGAAAGAGAAATAAGACTTCTATGTTAAAGGATATTTAAAGGGAAAGTTTTGGGGGGCATGGAATAAGTGATGATGAATATTGATGACTATAAACATATTCCCATGCCCAAAGATTTCTTCAACATGTATCTAAATGTCCCCAAATCTCCCTTAATCTTGATTGATGATGAGGGGGAATAGTAAGACAATCAACATGTGATGACCAATGGATTGGAATTTTTGTTGAATTGGACGTGGATTGAGATGAATGAAGACCCAGAGTGGGTCAAATCTTATGTTTGTCTGGAGGAAATTGAATAGGATATGTAGGTTGAGGACATCCATCTAGAAGATGTGGTAGAGCCGACCAATGGGTGCTCCAAGGTTGTGACTAAGGTCAGAATTTTTTTTCTTAAATCTATTAGGTTTGCAATTAAGTTGTAAGGGTTTCATTGATGTATGTCCAAGTAGGTTTAGGATGGTATTAGATCCATTATTGTTTAGTTGGATATTTTTTTTGCTCTGCAAAACATATTTTTAATGGACTATTAATATATTATATTTTGGGATCCTTTTATATGTTTTATGGACTCTGTTAAACTATTTCAAATTAATCAAATGGGATCTTTCCCTTCCAACAATTTAACAACTACAAAACCAATTCTCATTAATTGCATCATAAACCAAGTATGCAAAATATATTTTTTTAAATTACAATAATTGAAATCCTAGAACTAAACCTATAGAAACTAGGACCCAGATCTCAACCAACTGTATCTCACTTCTAGTTAATAAAATAATATATTAAGAATTAATTGATATTTTGATTTATCTTACTTCTAGTAGAAGAAATCTATTATTTTTACTTTTGTGTCTATGTTTGAACGTTAAGAGAAACATTTTACTACGCATAGCGAGCCCTTCGATAAGTCAAAGGGTTCCTTGATTTTTTTATTCTATATGATAAATTTTGTAACTTCATACCAATGGGATGTAACACCTTGCTAAGGAACCCTAGAGTGCAACAACTAAGATACCAACAAAACAAAGCAGTAATTTTAATTTTACAAATTACATTACAAATATCAACTCATAAATGAAATAACAATATCTAATAGAAAAGCGGAAGATAAAAAATTTCTTAACTAAGTCTCTTGTGGGTTCCCTAACATCACTACATATGCAATGCTCTAATCAACAATTAATAGTGTAATATCACAATGAAATGACATAACATTACCAAAATGCATAAGCATACATATCTACCATTAGTTTCATTTTAAAAATCAAATTAAGTGTTCCTATAATAACCTTTACATAAGATATAACTATGCATTTAATCACATGAGAGTGCTCAATACCAACAATGAACTACTTAACACTACTCTAGGATTTCATAGCTTTTCAATTACATCAATTTCCCTAAGGAGTGTTTGATTACAATATCAATGATACAATCATAGTGAATTCCAAAGCACATAGCAACTAAAAATATATCAACAAAATCATCTGCATCAATAAATGGAAGATACTAGAGAGGAAATTCAAGAACCGTCCATCAGACACGAATATTTTCAAAATACCTCCTGACCATGTGGAACCCTTAGGTCCACCCCACTATTCTCTAGAGATAGCTATGAGACCCCACACAACATAATAAAACTAGGTTGACAAAACTAACAACCAAGGAAACACAAGGATACACATGGACAAATAGGAATTATCACAAGGTTTCACTAGAGGCTTCTAACAGCACCACTAGGATAGTGTTCTATGATATAGTTAAGGAAGAGTGTCATCACATAGCCCCAACATGGGTTATCTTGGCTAGCCTCTTTGTATCCCAACCCCCATTTGGTGAATCATGTGGAATCAAACATTCCTTTCATGAGGATAAGAAAGTTTGATTGTACCATCTCAACATCCCCATGATTGACATTCCGTTCCACTCCCATCCTTAGTCTTTAAAAGAATTGAGTCATTAGGAAAGGAATCACAATTATCTTGATTAATTTTTATTTATCCCTAGTAAATTTATTAATACATCACTTGATTAAGGTAAGTGCACAAAGATGGTGGTCAAAAAGGGGGGTATAAGTGGACACTTTTTTTCTGAAATCAGGTGAACCTGAACTTGGAGGCAAAATTTGAAAGTCATCTACTCAAGATATGAAGATAATAAAAGAAAAAATATTGTAGTACTCTGAATCTAGTTTCCAAACTACTAAACTTTTTCAAAATTGGATATGATTAAGGGGTTCAAATCCTTCGCGCACAAAAAATAGACCCTGATTTTTTTTGTAAAACATAACATAGTGTCTGACGTGTGCATCAAAAACATCATAGTTAGATTTAGTATACAAATCCTTTGGTAGAAATATAGTTAAGAGTGAGCAATATAAGATGTGTATTTTGTAGTAATTTTTTGTTGAGTATTTTTTTTTTATGATTTTTCCAATCGAGCACATTCTGAAAATTAGGTAACTATTCATGCGCGAATCATAAGTTGCACTAAACAAATCGAAAATACAATTTTTTTTTTAAATTGTAAAGAATCAAGTGCAATACAATAATATATAAATTTTTTAAATTTGGATAAGTATATCAAAAGTTATTGAAAAAATGGTGCACCTATGTCTATGAGAACTATGAAGACACTGGTAAAAGAAATTCAATAATAATATGTTATTGTTGTTCAAATTGAAAACAAGTTATATGGTTAGAAATCTCAGAAGATGGGTGAAAATATGGTGGCAATTTTAGAAATATCCACTTGATGAAGTGTAAACCTGATGATGACAAAGTCGATAAACCAAGTGGATAAAATAAAACACATCAATAATGAGAGAAATGGAGGGAAATCAAACTTCCAAATGGTAGCTTTGTCATCGAGGCCCATTTCCAAGCCTAAACAGTCAAAAGCACGTACGGGGTACTTATGTTTAAAAATCATGTACGGGGTACTTATGGTGTAAGAAGCGTGTACATGCACTTTTTACTATAAACAACGCATACACGCTATTGTATAATATGATATTGTATATATAATATGTGTATATACATATAATATATGTAATATATAATATGTGTATATACATACAATATATAATATTTATATATATATGTATATAATAATATATAATATATTATATATATAGACATATAAGTGTATTGTATCCCCCTCTCAAATGCATACAAGGTCTCTCTCTCTCTCTCTCTCTCTCTCTCTCTCTCTCTCTCTCTCTCTCTCTCCATACCCCATCCCTCTATCTCTCCCCTTATCCCTTCCTCCATACCCCATCCCTCTCTCTCTCACTATCTCCCCTTCTCCCTTCCTCCATACCACATCCCTCTTTCTCTTCTTCTCTCCCTCCCTCCCTCCATACCCCACTGCAACTGTGTCTGCACTTCTATAGAAATAAGTTAATTTATTTCTTGTTTGCAACTTCCTCTTTGATTTTTATCATGTATGCTCTCCTAATAAAATTGACTGATGGATTTGTGTGTGTATATTGAATAGGAAGAATAGGGTTTGAAATTGAACCATGGGTGTGTTACCGTGACAAACAAGGAAACCTGCAGCAATATTCTTCTCGAATGTGTTTTTAATGAGCAGAGTAGATGCGGAAAATAGTGTCAACAAAGAAACATGATGAGTCAGAGTACCTGCAATATGTTTTTCAGATGGAAACAACCGGTAGGAAGAGAAAGAGGGAGAGTAACACAAATTATGTCCTAGAGAATGATAGTGGTGGGTATGCAAGAGTTCCCATGTTGTTACACAACACCTGTCACCTAAAGAAATTAAATTTTGTTGTATACATGGTAGTGGTAGTATATGATGATCATCACTTGTCAAACGGCTTGGAACAGTACATACCCATGAAAGAAATCAAGTGTGCAATTCCTATAGTCACAATCGAGATCAGTCCTATAACCTTCCAAATTTAATAGCATCATATGTTTTAGAACTTAGGTAGTACTCTTACGCTTAGGTCAAGCTCTTACACTTGCTTTTTAGCGAAGCCTCTTTGTTTGTTCGCTTGGAGTCTCTCTTATGCTAACAATGGTCTAACTTAGCTATATCAAAACTAAACTACTGATGTTCTATTGTATGATGTTCTATTCATAACTTTAAATTTAATATATCATTTTATTAGCCCACCATATGACACCTTGGGTGTCATTAGAGGTCGTATTGTTTCCTAAGAGGTCATATGGTGTCCTGTGATCCCTTAGGAGACCATATGACCCCTTAAGACACCATACGAACCATAACAACACCATATGGTGTCCTAAGGGGTCATACGATGCTATATGACCCCTTGGGACACCAATGACCCATAAGAACACCATATGGTGTTCTAAAGGGTCATATGGTGTTTTATGACCCCTTAAGATACTATTTGGTGTCATTATAGGTCCTATGGTGTGCTAAAGGATAATATAGTATTATATGACCCCTTATGACACCCTATCACTCCTTAGAATCTATTAGGGGTCATATTGTGTTCTAAGGGTCATATTGTATCCTGGATTCGATCTCTCTTCCTCTCCCTCCCCTCTCCTTATTCTCTCTCTCTCTCTCTCTCTCTCTCTCTCTCTCTCTCTCTCTCTCTCTCTCTCTCTCTCTCTCTCTCTCTCTCTCCCTTCCTCCATACCCATCCCTCTCTCTCTCTCGCTCTCTCCCCTTCTCCCTTCCTCCATACCCCATCCCTCTTTCTCCTTCTCTCCCTCCCTCTTTCTCTTCTTCTGTAACTCCCATAATCACAATCGAGATTAGTCCTATAACCTTGAAAACTTAATAGCATCATATGTTTAATAACTTAGGCAGTACTCTTAGGGTTAGGTCAAGCTCTTACACTTGCTTTTTAGCAAAGCCTCATTGTTTGTTCTCTTGGAGTCTCTCTTATGCTGACAATGGTCTAACTTAGCTATATCAAAACTAAACTATTGATGTTCTATTGTATGATGTTCTATTCATAACTTTAAATTTAATATATCATTTTATTAGCCCACCATATGACCCCTTAGGTGTCATTAGCGGTCGTATTGTTTCCTAAGAGGTCATATGGTGTCCTATGACCCCTTAGGACACCATATGAACCCTTAAGACACCATATGACACATAACAACACCATATGGTGTCCTAAGGGGTCATACAATGCCATATGACCCCTCCAGACACCAACAACCCATAACAACACCATATGGTATTCTAAAGAGTCATATGGTGTTCTATGACCCCTTAGGACACTATTTGTTGTTGTTATAGGTCCTATGGTTTTCTAAGGGATAATATAGTGTCATATGACCCCTTAGGACACCCTATGACCCCTTAGATGTTGTTAGGGGTCATATTATGTTCTAAGGGTCATATTGTGTCCTGGATTCGATCTCTCTTGCTCTCCCTCCCCCTCCTTCTCTCCCTATCTCCCTCTCTCTCTCTCTCTCTCTCTCTCTCTCTCCCCTTCTCCCTTCCTCCATACCCCATCCCTCTTTCTCTTCTTCTCTCCCTCCCTCTTTCTCTTTTTCTGTAATTCCTACAGTCACAATCGAGATAAGTCCTATAACCTTGAAAATTTAATAGCATCATATGTTTTAGAACTTAGGTAGTACTCTTAGGGTTAGGTCAAGCTCTTACACTTTCTTTTTAGTGAAGCCTCATTGTTTTTTCTCTTGGAGTCTCTCTTATACTGACAATGGTCTAACTTAGCTATATCAAAACTAAACTACTGATGTTCTATTGTATGATGTTCTATTCATAACTTTAAATATAATATATCATTTTATTAGCCCACCATATGACCCCTTAGGTGTCATTAGAGGTCGTATTGTTTCCTAAGAGGTCATATGGTGTCCTGTGACTCCTTAGGACACCATATGACCCCTCGGTACATCAATAACCCATAACAAAACCATATGGTGTCCTAAAGGGTCATATGGTGTTCTATGACCCCTTAGGACACTATTTGGTGTCGTTATAGGTCCTATGGTGTGCTATTTGGTGTCGTTATAGGTCCCTCCATTCTCTCCCTCCCTCTACCTCTCTCCCTCTCTCTACCTTCCCTTACCCCCCTCTCTCTCCCTCTCTCCCTCTCCATCCTTCCCTCTCTCTCGCTTCCTCTCGCTCCTCCCCTCATTTCTCTCTCCCTCTCCCTCCTTCCCTCTCTCTCTCTATCTCCCTCCCTCTACCTCTCCCTCACTCCCCCTCTCTCTATCCCTCTCTCCCTATCCCTCCTTCCCTCCTTCTCTCTCACTCCCCCTACTATCCCCTCTTTATCCTCTCTCTCTCTCTCTCTCTCTCTCTCTCTCTCTCTCTCTCTCTCTCTCTCTCTCTCTCTCTCTCTCTCTCTCTCCCTCTCCCTCTCCCTCCTCTCTCCCTCCCCTACTCTCCCTCTCCCTTCTTCTCTCCCACCCTCCCCCCTCCCCCCTCTTTCTCTCCCTCCCTCTACCTCTCTCCCTCTCTCTACCTTCCCTCCCCCCCCTCTCTCTCTCCCTCTCCCTCCTTCCCTCTCTCTCTCCCTCTCGCTCCTCCCCTCCTTTCTGTCTCCCTCTCCCTCCTTCCCTTTCTCTCTTTTCCTCTCCCTCCCCCTCCCTCCCCCCTACTCTCCCTTCCTCCCTCCTTCCTCCCTCCTGCTCCTTCTTCTCTCCCTCTCTCACAACTTCCCTTCCGCCCCCCCTCCTCTCTCCCTCCCTCCCTCCCTCCCTCCCTCCCACCTCCTTCTTCTCTCCCTCTCTCCCAACTTCCCTTCTGCCCCCCCTCCTCTCTCCCTCCCCCTACTCTCCCCCCTCTCTCTCTCTCTCTCTCTCTCTCTCTCTCTCTCTCTCTCTCTCTCTCTCTCTCTCTCTCTCTCTCTCTCCCTCCCTTTTCATTCACATTTTTTCTACTACCAATAGCACGTATAGGGGTACTAAACCTATTAGTTTATTTCCCTACCATAAATTTTTTAAGGCGTAGGAGCGTGTATGCGGTACTTATTAGTTGTAAGCACGTACGGGGTACAGAGCGCATTATTCGCTACCGTACAATAACATTTTTTAGGCTTACGAGCACGTGCGCGATACTTATTAGTACAAAATGGGAAAAAAATTTACCGTTGGGCTTGCCAACATTTTATGGACTAATAGTGTGTACGCGGTTATTAATGTACCACATACGCAGTACATAGACATAGTTTTAGTTGCCCAAGAGCCTCAAAAAACTCAAAAGAAGTTTTTGAGGTTGTTGAAGGCCCCACTGGAACTGTGTCTGCACTTCTATCACTGTTTTATACATAGAAGTAAGTAATTTTTTTGTTTTTGCATGATTTCAAATAATTGAATTGTTGTTCTTATTAGTTTTGTCAATAGTATTGTGATTGTTTAATAGTTTGATGCCAAAAGATAGTGATAAGATGCATATTTATGGTTATTTGTTTCTTTATGAACTTTTGTTTGCATATATATATATATATATATATATAATATGATTCTATTTAGGACAACTGATATCAACCATGGGAATGAACAAGCGAGGAATGATGGAACAATGAGAGGCTGAAAAGGAAAGACAAAGGCAGTGTATGAAGAAATTATGTGACATAAGAACAATGGGAGAAGGTATGTCATCCTCAACATCTCAATTCGATTTACCAAACGAACATAATGCACCTAATGCAATTGAAGAAGATGCCGCATTGAATAATCAATTAAATGATGAACATACACCTTCTCTATTTGATGAATTTAATGTACATAAGGCACTGATGTTAACACCTCCTAGAATCATTCATAGGAAACCAAAGTATCTAATTGACATTGATGAGAATATATTGAAGCCAATGCCCAATAAAATGAATGAACAAACTTGTAGGAGAATGGTTAAAAGAATATGGCAAAACTATTTTGAAAACTTAAATCAAACCGCAAGATGTCAATTAATTGTTCAAATGATTAAAAATTTAAATTTTAGAGAGACATTGAAAATTCTAGGCCTAAGATCATCTGAAAGTAATAGTGAAAGAACTATTGTGAGAAATCTATTTGATGCATATCAAGATATTGGTTCAAAATAATGTACTAAAGATTCTAATACTACTCGACGTGTCATTACGTCAACCATAATGAGCAAGAAAATAAAAAAAGATTGTTTGATAAGAAAAACAAGTAAGTTATTAAACATTAGTAGAACAACATTAAGTAAAGCATTAAAGAGGTGTGAAAAAATAGAGGAACCTAACAAAAATTCTCTTTGGGTATTCTCGAGTAGACTACTATGCAAAGACAAGGTTGTTGTTGATGAACTAAGAACATTAATTGAAATTTTTTGGCATGACAACACAAGAGTTTCACCCAACCAAAGAGATGTTGTTAGAAGGCGAATTGGGTCTACAAATAGTGAGCCACATGCCAAACACTATTTGGATATGACTCAAACTAAATTTTATGAAAGATTCCTTCAAAAATTTCCTCAAATAAGAATTTCTCAAAGATTTTTTGAAATGATAAAACCTTTTTATATTAAGATTAATCATGTATGCACCACGTGTTGTTGTAGGATTCATATTGAATTTTCCATGCACTATGATATTTTTCATCATATTTGTTCTACTTTGCACACTAACGATGTTTTTCAAGAATGCAATATACAAGCATCTCCTAAGTCGGTAAGATAATTTATTTCAAGTGTGTTATGTAATAGACATGATGGTTGCATTTATTATAAGATGCCTTGTTTGGAAGGTTCTTGTGCTATATCTGGTGGTTTGCAATATTTACCAAGATGTGTACATTTGGAGAGCACACATGAAATTGGTACCAAACTAGTTTCTTTCGGAAAATACAAGATAGTTACATATGGAGTTAAAGATGGGAAAGATTTGAAGAGATGTGAGCTAGTGAAAAATGATATATGTGTATCTGAATTTATGAAAGTGTTTCAAGAGAAACTAGTTTATGAGTACATAATGCATACACATAGAGCTCGACGGTTAGATGAGCAATTCAAGCTAGGTAAGGACACAGTTCCTCTTGGTACCATTGTCTCTATCGTTGATTTCCCTAAAAATTATGCACTACAACCTCAAAATGAAGTGCAATCTATGTATTATCACTCTAAACAAGTTTCTATTTTTGTACACATAGTATTCATGCATGCAGATGATAGCACAGAGGAGGATAGAAAGGTTGTAAGAGAGTATCACTTCTACATAAGTGATGATCGCAATCATTCATTAGAGTTTGTACAAGGATGCTTTAAAGTTTTCTATGATATTTTAAGGGAAATGAACATATGATACAATCGACACTTAATATGGTAAGATAATTGCACCGCACAATTCAAGAATGCAAGGATGTTGTATTGGTTGACAAGGATGCATATGACAAGCGGTGTACAATATTTTTGGAATTTCACTAAGACTGGACATGGTAAGGGACAACACGATGGTGCATGAGCATGTATGAAAAGGGCCCTAGCTAGAGAAGAATTGAAGTATGAAGGTGGTGTTGAGTTGATAGATGCAGAAACAATTATATGATGGTGTAAGTCTACGATGGGTCTAGGTAATCCAGGTATGTCAATGGTTCATAGATATTTTTGGTTGATCCCTATATCTAACATTGAAAACTATTTAGATTATTGTACATTTGCAGGATCGAGTGACATGCACTAATTTATGAGTTTAAATTCAAGTTCACTGGTAATTTATACGAGACAAATGGTATGTTTTTTCTCTTAATGCACGTATTGTTTGTGGGAAGAATATGAATCACAAGAGTGGGTTGACAAATGGTCTTGTAGACCGTTGGTTCCCATTGATTCATATCAAATTCCCAAAGCACTGCAAATGAGCCAAATGAAGACTTCAGTGGATTTTGACCATGTATTCGACCTAGTGGATTTAGGTGATTTTTTGAGTTAATTTTTTTGCAAGTATTCTTTTTGGTTCATTTTGTTGTACACCATACTTTATTTTTGGTATTAATTAACACTTTATAAAATGCAAGTCATGTGTATGCAGTTGTTGCAGAAGAGAACAATGAAGAAGGAACAAATTACTATTTGTGTCATTTTGTTGAGCCAAAAAGAAAATTGACAACCACAACCATTGATGCGGAGGGTATAAAGTACCCAATAGGGTCTGTTATCATGACAGGAACATGGCTTCAGAGATACCCTATCGAAAATTCTGATGTTTGGTTGTTCAAGGACTTTGAAACACACAGACATATTCTTCATTTCTCTAACCTTGTTGTTGCAAAAAATATTCATTTGATTAAGTATCGTGGTAGACCTCATAACAAGATTTAATGGAAATCTCATGAATCTTTTATGGAAATCTCGTGAATCTGACCACGAGGCAATACTTGACACAATATGGGTTAGAGACGATCCTAAAGGCTCACTTGATTGATTCTATGGTTCAGAGTAGAATGACTTTTAGAATTTTGTATAAATCATCGATGAATTATTCTATATTCATTTTTTGTATATATAAATGCCCGTGAGATGATTTTTACATGTTTAGGGGCATAATTTTGTATATTTAAATGGAAATGATCTGATTTATACATATGTACATGCCAAATTTTGTATATTAAAATGACAATGAGCTGAATCGCACATATTGTAATTCCAAATTTTGTATAAAAGCCCATGAGATGATTTGTATATTAAAATGGCGATGAGCTAAATTTCCCATATTGTAATACCAAATTTTGTATAAAATCCCATTAGATTATTTGTAAGACATTTTTTTGTATAATCAAATAGCCAAGAGCTGATTTGACCATATTTAGGGGCAAATTTTTGAATAATATGTGACAATGTTTTGTGACTATGTTTTGAGTATATGTGATGTGTCTCTGGTCAATCATGAGCATTATTGATTCTTGTATAATCATGGAGAATTATTTGAGTCATTATCGGGTCATAGGGGTCATAGATTGAGACTAGATACAATTTGAGAAACAATTGTCATTGTTATCAAAAAAATTATCAAAAAAGTTGTCAAGCAACTTCTACATTGCGTCGGTAGGGTATGACTCTCAAAATTTTGGTGCTTTGGCATGCACAACAGAGGCTTTCCTAGTGTAAAGCTGCCCACTTGGATGTGCTCATGATGTCGAATTATGCACTCGACGAATTGAATCAATTCTAGCCAATCCTGCAACTTTGCATTGCATGCAACTAACGGTCTTTGCAACAGGCGAAAAAATGCTACCAATTGAAAATGGCTCTGAGTCGTCAAAAACCAAGATAGGACATTGTAGAGGAGCCTCATATGATCCCACAGACTCAAATAGATCAACCATATGTGTCCTAGACTTGAAGAAATAGTTTGTCAAATTTTGACAATTTTTTGGACTCAAGGCACTTGAGAGATCGCACCGGTATGGTATGACTCTTGACGTTCTAGCACTTTGGGATGCATGAATGGGGCATGCCTAGCATAAAACTACCTAGCTAGACATGTTCGCGACATCGGTTTGTGCACACGATGAACCAAATCAATTATAGCCAATCCTGCAACTTTGCATTGCATACAATTGACAATTTTTGCAGCAGGCAAAATAATGCTACCAATTGAAAATGGCTCTGAGTCATCAAGAAATGAGATAGGACATTTTAGAGGAGCCTCATATCACCCTAAAAGTTCAAACGGATCGACCATATGTGTCCTGGATTTGAAGAAATAGTCTGTCAAATTTTGATAATTTTTTGGACTCATGACGCTTGAGAGATCACCTCGATACGGTATGACTCTCAAGTTCCAGCGCTTTGGGATGCACATGAGGGGCATGCCTAGCATAAACCTACCCACCCAAACATGCTCATGATGTCGGTTTGTGCACACGATGAACCGAATCAATTCTAGCTAATCTTGGAACTTTGCATTGCATGGAACTGACAGTTTTTGCAGTAGGCGGAAAAATGCTACCAATTGAAAGTGGCTCCGAGTCGTGAAAAACTGAGATAGGCCATTATAGAGGAGCCTCATGCAACCCCATGAGTTCAAAGAGATCAACCATATGTGTCCTGGATTTGAAGAAATGGTCCGTCAATTTTTGACATTTTTTTGGACTCAGGGCACTTGAGAGATCGCACCGGTATGGTATGACTCTCGACGTTCCGGTTATTTGGGATGCATGAGAGGGGCATTCCTAGTGTAAAAATACCCACCCAAATGCGCTCGTGACGTCGGTTTGTGCACACGATGAACCAAATCAATTCTAGCCAATCTTGCAACTTTGCATTACATGGAACTGACAATTTTTGCAGCAGGCAGAAAAATGCTACCAATTGAAAATGACTCCGATTCATCAAAAATTGAGATAGGCCATTGTAGAGGAGCCTCACACGACCCCACGGGTTCAAACGGATCAACCATATGTGTCCTGGATTTGAAGAAACAGTCTGTCAAATTTTGAAATTTTTTTGGACTCGAGGCACTTGAGAGATCGCACCGGTATGGGATGACTCTCGACATTCTGATACTTTGGGATGCACAACAGAGGCATGCTTAGCGTAAAACTTCCCACCTAGATGCGCTCATGATGTCAGTTTATGCACACGACAAACAAAATTTGACCATTGCGAGCGTGAGGGTGCTCTCGCACCAAACACATATTGTTGTTTTTATTCATATTGTCAATTTTTGTATTTTATATTCATATTGTTTATTTCATATGCAAAGACTCATTTAAATTTATAAAAGGGCAGCCACCAAATACAAAAAATACACAATAATTAATTGAATACAAGGAGTTTTGTAGGGTTAATTCAACATTTTAAATTTTTTATCAAATCATATTCCATGATTGCAATATTTTATATCATATATTTTTGTTGTTTATATTCATATTGTTGATTACATAGGCAAATGATCAATTAAATTTATAAAAGGAAAAACACAAAATACAACAAATACAAAATAATGAACTCAATACACATTTATTGGATCAAATATTGACATTTATATATGTATATATAAAAGGCATGTCTACCAAGTCAATACAAGTATTACAAAAATGTGGCATATGCCATGTCCAATTCTATATACAATAAAAATGTAGAATATATCTACATGTATTGGTCATTCTATGATGAAAACTAATACTATATGATCCTAAACTTGTGGTGGATCATCAAAATCAAGCCTCTTCGATGAAGTAAGTGACTCTGTAGATGGTTGCAAAACCACAATTCAAAAGCAAAGTTAGAATTCTTTTGTAGAAAGTAGTTCACAATTAACAACATAACTATGCATTTAACTATAATTCTTTTACAATTGAAATGTAGATTACCTCATCGGCTGATCTAGGAGCTAATGTCTTCGCTCTCCTCTCCTTGTCACTCTTAGGAGTTTTCTTGAAGACATACTTAAATGGATCCACATTATGGTCATACCACGAAGAGGTCTATTGTAGATTAAATGTACAATTAATATAATGTAGTAACATAAATATATCAAAAACATTTAAAATTTATAATATAGAGAACAATGATGTACTTGTGCCTGAGATGATTCTCCAATGGACTGAGGATGGCTCACCATCGATGGAGAAACTATCGCTATTACCTATACAAAAAATGTTCAAAGATTAAATACAATTAATATAATGATAAGTATTGTAGGTTAAAAATAATTAATTTTACATATCAAACAAAAGTGTACCGGATCCTGAGATGTTCTCCAGTGCACGAAGGAGGGTTCCCCATTGATGCAATAGGTATGGATATTTCCTGTATGAAAAAATTATAAGATTATAATATATCACAAGTTCACATGTACGCATGCATATAATCATGAAATCAATAAAATAAAGTAGAGATACATACCTCAGCCCTCTCTTGATCCACAGGTGAATCAGGTGCATTCAACAAATCCACATAGCTCAATGGTTGTTGTACATGTAAAATAGACAAAAAACACTAATCAATCTATGAACCCCAACTAATACTTGATGTCAACATTTTAAAATAATTGTACAACTAAAAATATGTTCAATTACCTTCTTTCCATGTTTTGGCATCTTCAAGGAATTCTTTTTCTTAGTACAAGCCTTATACATGGAGGGGGTACCCTAAAATAACAAAATTAACACGAGATATTAGTACAGATAATAAATTAAACATAATTTTAAAAATCTAAAATGAAATGACTTGCATATTCCATCAAAACAATACATAAAAAGGGTTGTACAAAATATGATACCATATATCCTTGTAGGCCAAAATCGATCGCTGAGAGTGTGATGTCATCAATCTGGGACATTTGGTCCCCTGTCAACACCTACAAACCAAAAATTGGACCAAGCATTAGATATAACTAGTATATCTTGTATTTTTTTGAATTCAAAGTGTACTATTCTATTTTAACATGTAACAAAATTTATACCTCAGGCATTGAAGTTGCAGCTATAGTAACTGGGGGAGGAGAATGAGATACCACAACTGCATCCTGAAATACATATTATTTGTTTCAATTTAAATTGATGTATAAATAAAAATTCATTTATGTAATTACAAATTTAAAGTGACTGATAAATAAAATGCTATGAATTCAAATCAACACACCTTTGTGTGTCGCTCATGGTTAAACACCATGTCCATCAACTCATCTGTCAGTGTGAAATCCTCAATCATGCAAGCCTAATATCTACTCTTGGAAATCATGCATAGATGAGATGAGGATCCATCTACATTGGCTGCATCATCTATCCCCGAGCATATCTCTAAGAAACTAACACACATATGTTTGATGAGCTCTCTGTCCCCACCTGGAACAACTACTGGCTCATCATCCAATGCAATATGGTGTGCTAACAACGTCCCATGATAGATAATGGCACTAGTCAATGTTGTGGCTACCTAAAGAGTCTGTAGCTCCATTAACTCTTTCAGCTCTACTGGGACAACCTGATGTACATTGGGTTTGGGTGCTAGGGCACGGTGACTCTCTGTGGGTCATTGCCTACGGGCTCTAGGTCTCTCTTGGGTAGAGCCACCACCTCTACCATGGAAATCTTGTTGGTATTTTGATGATGTTTAGTTGTGATTGTCATTGATGGACACACACTTATTTGATGTATGAGTTATTCTCAACTGATAGTTGTTCCAACCAGTATTGTATGTAATTATATGTATAGTCTTTATTTGTTAAAGACTATCGATGTTTTGCAAAAGAAGCTTACCAATCATAGCATGAATGAAGACCCCAAGTAGTATGAAGACCTCAAGCAAAGCGAGGACCCTTAGTGGTAGTTAATCTTTTGATGGGAACATCATGTTCCAGTTTTCTAGGATTCATTTATTAACCAGTGATCAGTATATTGTGTTAAATTGATATAACTGTAAAGTGTGATGAGTTATCATCCACCGACACTTTGGTTGTGTTTCTATGTCGTGTTACCAAATTTGTCTAGATGCACTATACCTAGGAAATTGTAGTCTAATCTTATTGGACCGACATGAAATCAGGTTCCTATATGAAGACATCATGTCTATGTTTTTGAGGTTGTTGATGTGTGCGACTGTTGGAGAAAAGATTAGGTTTGTGAGAGAAAAGTTATCTCATGACAGAGATTGAAATTACAAAACATAGAAGACTGAAGTAATGCTGGAATGCATTAACAAGAAGCTGTCAAGGATCTAATCAAGCATTCTATGCTACTATCTAGATCATTCACTTGTTGATAACTAATCTCTTCAACAAGTCTGAAACCCTTAACTGGGTAGGCCCAGCCAAGCCTATTGTAAATCCTCTAACAAGGTGGTTCACAACTGTGGATCTGAAATCCTCTATCAGGGTAGTCTTTAACAGGACTTATCTCCCAACTGAGATCTGGATTCCTAACAAGATCTGTTCTGGTGAAGAACATTGTAAGGCCTTAACCGATCTGTTTATTATTCTGCAGATAGTGGACTTGTGAGTTTTACTCATCATGGTTTTTCCCATTTGGGTTTCCATGTCAAAACATCTTGTGTTATGGTGATTGTGCTTCTGTGGGTGAATGATTTATTTGCTATTTGGCTTGTTTTTATTGTAACTAGTTTATTGTTTAAACTGCTACACCGGTCTGCAGTTAAACTGCTTGAGAGTTTGGTTAAGTTTTTGGATACACTAATTCACCCCCTGCTCTTAGTATTCATCAATTGGTATCAAAGCCTACCTTTCTTTAAGTCTAGCCACTTGGAAGGAGATATGGGGGAATACAGCATGAGGGAACTCACTCACCATCTGACTGAGTCTGAGAGAGCCTATGATGAACTCAAGACCAAGTATTAAGCCTCTTTAGCCAAGAGAAGAGAGCTTGCTGAGCAATTGATGGAATTTACTGAAAACAACTTGTTTGATGAAGCAAACACAGATGCCCTAGTTGGAGAAGTGGAGAAACTAAATGAATCCAAAACTAACCTTAGGAGGGAGCTAGAAGGACTGACTATCAGGATGAGTCAAGAGCTAGAAAACAAAAGAAAATTTGAAGATTTGGTAAAGGACAAGGAGCATGAGAACTCTAAGTTGAAACAAGAAATTGGTACCATTACTGCCTATCTGCAGGAGGGTAAATAATAGAAAGAATAAATACAAGCTAAACTAAATGCAACTATTTCTTAGAATGAAACCTTGATGGAGACCAATGATTCTCTTTCCAAGGAACTTGTTGAGACAAAGGAGATACTTGCTAAGTTCAACCGGAGTGCTGCTAAGTTGGAACAAGAGCCGGAATTGGTGAAGCCATCAAAGGATACCACTGGACTTGGTTTCTCTCAATACAAGGAAGGTGAAACCTCTGCAACCAAGAGTGATGCATCAAATGAGCAATCAGAACCTAAGAACAACAACAAGAGTAAAGGTAAGAAAAATTTTAAACCTATTTGCTTTAAATATCTTAAGGAAGGACATACTGCCAATGTATGTAGGAGAAAGGCTTATAATTACTTTCCTTACATTGAAAACAATGTGGCTAGAACTGGTAGATTTAATGCTCACTATTATGCATGCAATAAGTTTGGGCATAGTGCTTTTGAGTGCAGGTCGGTTATGAACAACTTTCAAAGTTATGAACCAAGATCTAAAGGAGTTGTCCCAGAACCTCCTATGAATCGGAACCCAAATCGGTATAGGACCTATGACCACCAGTCAAATGGTTATGGAGCGGCAAATAGTTGGAGAGCAACCTGTTTGATCTGTCATGGTAGCGGTCACACTTTTGCAACATGCAAGAGGAAGAATGGAAAGGTGAACACAAGACCATAGAGAGCACTTGGTATGGTATGCTATCATTGCAACAAACTATGACATATTGCCAAAGCATGTAGAATGAGAAAGAATCTATTGAGAGACATACCGTTAAACCTAGAATGAAAGGTCGATGTTGAAACTATTTAGGCGGATATGGGGAGTATGTAGAAAAAGAAATCGGAAGAGAAGCCACAAGATGAGCCAATTTCTGCACCCAGTGTGGAGACCCCTGAATCAAAAAACTGAGCTTCGAAAAGATTAGGGGGGACATATCGGTAACATAGTTCCGAACCCCCGGAGCATATCGGTATTTGTTACCTATCAATCGATAGAAGAAATGAAGCGGTAAAAGGTAAAATTAGGGTTTAAGCCCTAATGGTGATGCATTTATTATGGTAGGTGGGAGCATGTTTAAAAGTGACTTTTGTTGTCATTTTTACTTACCTATTTTCAAAGAAGAATTTTTATATCTTGAGTAGTGCAAATAGAGCGATTCATCTTGTATTCAAAAGAATTCAGAAAGGAATCTTGCACAAGATTTTGCAGTCATTTCAAGCTATCAGTGTGGAAGTCAGATCGGTACAGTATTCTCTTGAAGAAGTGTGTTGTTCTCGACATAGGCAAACCCTAGTTTGGCGTGTGAAGGTATTTATCGTTGAAACATTCTTGTCATTTGGAATTATCTAGATATGGCTTCTACATCTAAAATCCCTTCTAGTTCCATCGAACTTGAGGAATCATGTGAGTTTCTTAAGAAGAAGGTGAAATATAATGCCCTATCTCAAATTCCTACCAAAGTCATTATTGAAGGAGATGTTTCAGGATACATTGATTGCAAAATGGAAGACCTAGGGTCTCTAGTGATTCACTCCCAATTAAGTCTGTTATGTGGAGATGATAAGAATATTAAATGTGAGTATAGTGTGATCGAGAAGAATCAACTTCACAATGTTGTATATTTTCTCGAGGAGTTCACAGAAGACCACATCAAGATTATTCTAAGTAGGTTCATGGTGATAAGATGTACCTTGAGTGAACCCATGATATTACACTGGAGGCAATTCATGTCGTGACTAGTTTCTACAATGTTGGGGTAGTTCTCGTTCTTCACAAGATCACCAAAACCAAAGTGACAAATCTCACCGATTTTGTGAGTGACCAACAGGCAATCACTGTTAACACCATAAAAGATGACTTGGTGAAATATGTGTGCATGGTAATTGGGTATAGAGTATTCTATGCTAGCAAAATGAATTATGTTCCTACAGCTGTGGTGCATGCCACTTATAGGATGATCAAGGAGAATGTAGAATGTGCCTTATGTACCTGCATGCAAAAAAATCTCATGGAGAACCTCAAGTCGATCAAACTGGACAAAACACTGAGGTTTAAGTTCGGTCAACTTCTTGTCGGTTTATTTTTCTATTTTCAAGGATAATTTCTAGGAGTTGGTGATGTTCAATGGTTGAGTGACCTACCGGTTTCTAGACAAATAAAGGAGAGTCTACAAGTAGTGGGATCTGCGTACCCGAAAACTGTAAATGGGTATTTTGATGAGTTCAGACTAAAGATGAACCAGAGAATGAGAATATCTAGTGATCTAGTTTAAAAATATGAAGATGATATCTATTTCACAATCAAAACAGATCATTGCATAATGTAAGTGGTTGAACCTAGAGAAGATGAAGTTGAACCTATGGGCTATAAAGTGGTAAATGATATACTCACAGGGTATGCCTCTATCCTACTTGCTTCACCACTGGTTCCCAGGAAGAAGAAAACCGGTACTTACTTCGAGAGGATCAAACCTATTGAGGTACCGAAGAAGAAAAAGAGTGAAGTAGTGCCATCGACATCGACACCAGTTACATCTGTTTCCAGTCTTAAAGTGACCAAGAGGTCACCAGCCAAAAAGAAACCAGAGCCTATTCTGCCAAAGGTATTTGAAAGGAAAAGAAAAACCAGGAATAACTCAGCGTATTCAGAAGGCACTGAACCAGAGGTAGAAATAAAGAAGACAAGGCAATCAAGAAAGAAGATGAAGTCAACCGGTAATGTACTAGCAACCTCTGCATAGGTAAATATAGATATTTCCTCTTACAAGCCTATGACACATTGTCAAAGGATCATAAACAATATTAAAAGGAAATTTCTTGATGATTTAAAAGAATATTTTGATGTTTTCAATGATAGTGAAAAGGATTATGTTGAACAAGAGCTTGTTAAATATTTATGTAATAATGATTGGTCACCTACCAATATTAAATCAGTTACTTCTAAATCTTTGTATGATTCTTTGGACTATAAATGGCGCATTACCATTGAAAAGGAATAAGAAATCAAGGAGAAAAATTTCGCTCAATATTTTCTAGATCCCTCAAATACAAAATTGTTTGAGGTTATTGATAAGTACAAAGGCATCTTCTCCATGCAAAGAAGACTTTAGCTACTCAGTGGTAAAATCTCTGAAGTGGAAAAAGACACCCATTTGTAGGTTAATGTAGCTGTGAAAATGCAAAAAGTATCTCAAGCTAATCAGTAGGCTGAGCAAGAGCCTGACCTATCCACAACCAAACCGGATGAAATCTTCGACAGTCTGGGTGAAAGAATAGAAGAACAAAATGACCCCATTGATGTTGATCAACTAGATATTGAGGATACCACTCCAGATAAGGAGAAAGTCAAGAAAAGGAGAGAGTGGAGAAAGAAAAAGATGAGAAAGCGGCAAAAGAGAAACTAGAAAGAGAAAAACAAGAGAAAGAGCAAGTGGAGAAAGCAAGACAAGAGAAGGAGAAGAAGAAGGAAGAAGAGAAGAAGAGGGAGGATGGAGAGAAGAAGGAGGAAGCAGAGAAGAAAAAGGAAGAGGAGAAAAAGAGGGAAGAAGAGAAGAAGAAGGAGGAAGCAGAGAAAAAAAAGGAAGAGGAGAAGAAGAGGGAAGAAGAGGATAGGAAAGAAGAAGAGAAGAGGAGAGCGAAAGAGGAGAAAGAGAAGGCCACCAAGGTATCCCAAGAAAAAGAAGAAGAGGAGAAGAAAAGACAAGAGGAGATCAAGATAAAGGAAGGAGGACAGACTCCTAAGGAAACTGGAGATCAAGTCAAGCAGGTTGATCCCACCGGTTCCATCGATTTGACTCTTGCCTGTCTGACTCAATCGGTTGATGAGACTGAGCAACTACAAAGCATTCAACTAGCTCGGGAGAGATTGGAAGAATTGAGGAAAAGGAAAGAGCATGATGTTATTCAATTTGATGTTGACACTCTTTCCAATCTAATCCCTGGTACTAACCTCCCCAGTACCGATTCCTCATTGGCCAATTTAAAACTTATTTGCACAGTAGTGGATGATCAAGTCCAATGTTTGGAAGATGTTGCCAGGCCATTGCAAAGAAAAATCATGAAAAGGCACTCAAAGTTGCCTTAGTAAAGAAAATGGATGAAGACAAAGCACAACTGCTCAAGCAAAAGGATGATATAAGTTTAGCTATGGGTGAAGGTAACCTACTCTTGAGCAAAATCTGCCAACCTCACCTATTTTATAAAGATGCTCTGAAACAAAAGAGTCAAATCCAATCGGAGTTACAAAAGTATATCGGTAACTTCAAATAACCATATGATTTGTTCACAGTGTCTGGACAAACTATTCATACTCACCAGCATCAGATTGCAAAGCTTGACTTAGAGATCTACAATCGGACTCGAGAATTGTAGGAGCTCCAGTTGCTTCTATTACCAAAATTCCAGGTTCTTCAGAAGTGCTTCTTGAACTTGGAGGCTATTACTGTCACATAGGAAATGAGCAATACAAATTCCATGGAAGAATTAGCCTTCCAGATGAAGACCAAGAGTGAAATTGCTGCCTCACTTCTTGATTCATGGTCTTCAGACATGAAGAACTTTCTGCAAAACTTTAAATCTCTTTTTGAGAAGTTTTACTCTTTATTGTCATGAACATATACTCTATTTTTATGTTATGCAAACAAGGAATATTTTGCGTTACTTTGTCATTGCTGGCAAAGGGGGAGTAGTATAAAAATTTATGGGTAGTAGTATTGAAAATTTCATGCACATACTTGTAATTTTTGCAAAGTAGTGTATATGCTTAGGGGGAGTAATTTTGATTATGACATTTTTTGTAAGCACTTAGATGTCAAAATTTTCCTAAGTGTTGCCATCAATGCCAAAGGGGCAGATTTTTGGTATTTTGATGATGTTTAGTTGTGACTGTCATTGATGGACACACACTTATTTGATGTATGAGTTATTCTGAACCGGTAGTTATTCCAATCGGTATTGTATGTCATTATATGTATAGTCTTTGTTTGTTAAAGACTATCAGTGTTTTGTAGAAGAAGCTTATCGATCGTAGCATGACTGAAGACCCCAAGCGTTATGAAGACCTCAAGTGGAACAAGGACCCTTAGCAATAGTTAATCTTTTGATCGGAACATCATGTTCCAATTTTCCAGTCTTCATTTATTAACCGGTGATCGGTATATTGTGTTAAACCAGTATAATTATAAAGTGTGATGAGTTATCATCCATCGACACTTTGGCGGTGTTTTTGTGTCATGTTACCAAATGTGTCTAGATTTACTATACCTAGAAAATTGCAGTCTAATCTTATTGGACCAACATGAAATCAGGTTTCTATATGAGGACATCATATCTAGGGTTTTGAGGTTGTTGATGTGTGCGAGTGTTGGAGAAAAGATTAGTTTTGTGCGAGAAAAGGTATCTCATGATAGAGATTGAAAGTGAAAAACATAGAAGACTAAAGTAATACTGGAATGCATTAACAAAGAGTTGTTAAGGACCTAATCAAGCATTTTTTGCTATTGTCTAGATAATTCACTCATTGATAACTAATCTCTTCAACAAGTCTGAAACCCTTAACCAGGTAGACCGAGCCAAGCCTATTGTAAATACTCTAACAAGGTGGTTCACGGTTGTGAATCTAAAATCCTCTAACAGGGTAGTCTTTAACAAGACTTATCTCCTAACATAGATCTAGATTCCTAATAGGATCCATTCTGGTGAAGAACATTGTAAGGCCTTAACCGGTCTGTTTACTATTCTGTAGATAGTGGACTTGTGAGTTTTACTCACAGTGGTTTTTCCTATTTGGGTTTCCACATCAAAACATCTTTTCTTATGGTGATTTTGCTTATGTGGGTGAATGCTTTATTTTCTATTTGGCTTGTTTGTGTTGTAACTGGTTTATTGTTTAAAATGCTACATTGGTCTATAGTTAAACTACTTGAGAGTTTGGTTAATTTTTTGGATACACTAATTCACCCCCTCCCCCCCTCTTAGTATTCATCAACTCTCTCATGTCAAAATAGTTTGGGCGCACATTGAGCAAAAACTCACAATATACTTTTCTCAAAAAATATAATGGCACCTCATAATTATTACAAGGTCGATCATCAAAGACCATCCACCACCTCTGCCAAAAAATATTCTTCATTTGCACATTGGTACACCAATGTATGGGAAGCCTCTTTGCATTAAGAGGTAATGACTGACCATGTAGTGACCCTGCCCTAGTCCGCTCTCTAAAATCAGTTTGATCTTGGTTGACTTTCTATGTGGCATTCTTGAATGGTTGATTTACCGTGATGTAATGTTGTAGTCAGATATTATGATTATTGTGTGTACTTGTTAATGTGCCTTCGCATCAATTCTTATGTAAGTTCAATTGTTTCCCTGATTCTTGTTATTGATCTCAAGCTAACACCTCCATTATATATACATATATATATATATATATGCTTGTGTGACTCTTGGTTGTAGGAGATTGCAAGTACAGAACCGTCGTGGTGCGAGGTTCGTCTTCACCTGGATTCACAGGGTTGAGTATACCTCTTTAGCCCTTAGAATTTGGGTTAGGTGGTCATAAAACCCTCATTTTACCCTAGTCATGCTCAAGTGAGCGTCACCTATGATCCCTCAGTTTCCCTTATCGTTTGGGTTTGCGGGTCATGTATTTGGTTGGCTTTCTTGGTTTGCGTGTCTTGCATGTGGTAAAACTGAGTATTTCATCCTAAGTATTTAATTTGATTTAATGTGTCCATTTATGCATTAGTAATTGAGGAATTTAAAATAAATAGGTTCTTTTATGTGATTAATCATTAATTAAAACGATCACTCTATTTATGTTTGTAGCAAGTTTAAGTATTTAATTCAATTAATGTGTTCATTTACGCATTATTAATTGAGGAATTAAAATAAATAGGTTCTTTTATGTGATTAATCATTAATTAAAAAAGATCACTCTATTTATGTATGTAGCAAGTTTAATTTAATGGTTAATTTAAAATCGTGAATTTATTTAGTTTATGCATTTTGAAAAGGGAAGATTTAAAGCTATTCGAAATAAAAAAAATTTAAACCCTTTTTGTTTTTTTTGGAATAGAAAGGTTAATTTTAGTTATTTAAGAAAATCATTTTTTATTAGAAAAGCAAGTTTAATTTATATATATATATATATATTTGATATAGTGTGAAAGATTGATTTTGGAAATTTAATTTAATTAAAATATTTTATCCTCATCAATATTGTGAAATATAAATGTTAGCTTTGTTAATATCGAGAAAATTAAAATTAAATGAGAAAGAAGCATTTTAATTTTAATTAAAAAAGCAAGTTAGATTATTTGAATAGTTGAAAAGAATGATTATTTTCATTTTTTATTTAAAAAAAATGTTTAAATTCGAAATTAGGAAATTAGGTCAAATTTTCATTCCATTTAACCTAGGTTGGAAAATATTTTTGGGGTTGTTATTTTTTTGGGGAAAAATATTTTGGATGGAGAAAATTGGGGATTTTGGAAGAAAGGAAGGGTTTCTACAGCTGGAGGTTGGGCTCTTCTTCAAAATCTTGCTAGGAATGCTAAAAGAGGTAGGATTCTTGTTTACCTTTTTATTTCGTTGTTAAATCAAAAAAATCTGTTTGGTTGCTCTTCATGAAATTCTTTAAAAAAACTTCAAAATGGTGTTTTATACATTAAGGAAAATTTTACAGAGACTGTGAACAAAAGAAATTGGGGGTTTTTAGTTATTTAATTTTATGGGTTTGTTGATTTAGTTTTAAAATCAATTTTGGTATTCTGGGTCATTGTGGAAAAATAA
Organism: Cryptomeria japonica; assembly: GCF_030272615.1. Lineage (NCBI taxonomy): Eukaryota > Viridiplantae > Streptophyta > Pinopsida > Cupressales > Cupressaceae > Cryptomeria > Cryptomeria japonica. The sequence continues at coordinate 883,173,755 of NC_081409.1, forward strand.
AAAAATAAAAAAACAGTACAGAACCTGTGAACGATAGAGAATGGGGGTTTATGTCTTTGAGTTTCGTTTTAGTTTTATTAAACAAAATTAAAATCGAAATTTAAAAAAAAGGAAATATAAAAAAAAATTTTAAAAATGGAAATTTGTTTGGGGTTAGGGTTTGTCGAGCGAAGGAGCCGAAGCTCAGCTCGCACCGCTGCCCCCTTCCCATCCTCCCCGCGGGTTCCGCAGTAGCCGCAGGGACCTGCGCTCGCAACGGTCGTGGGGAGCGGCACCCACGATGGCCGCAAGGGGGGGAGTTGTGGGGAGCGTGATAGGAGGTGGGCCCCGCAGTGGTTCCCCCCTAATTTTTTAAAAAGTTTTCTTTTTAAAAAAAAATAAAACTTATTTTAAGCAAAGTATATGTTAATAGTTTTTTTTAATTATTTATTATTAAGTATTATTAATATATATTTTATTAGTGAGGATTAATAAATATATATTAATTAATATTTAATTTGAAAAGTGGTGTATTATTAAATGGAGATTAATATATATATATATATATTAATTAATATTAAATTTGAAATTATGTATTATTAAATTATTAATTATTTATATTTTATTATCTAGGGGATTATAAATATGTAATGATAAATATTTAATTTGGGCATCAGTCTTAATGAGGAGGTACCTCTTTGGAATAGATAGAATAATATTTTTATTGGAAATTTTTGAAATAAAACATATTTTTTATTTGGGCTTTTTAAATAATATATTGTTCAGGAATATAATATATTTTGATTTGAATGATATAGGTCATTTGGGAATTTTAGAATTGGAATGCTGAGTTTATGAGTAATTGAAAACTGAAATATTTAGTATTGGATATTGTGAAAATTTAAATGATATGCTATTAGAATTATTGGAAATTTAATAGTGTTTGATTTGAGTATTGGTAAGTTAGTGATATTTTCATTTAGTGAAATAAATGGTTTAGTTATATGCTTCCTCTATATTGTGAAATAGACAAATGGTAATACTGCAATTATAGTATTGTATCCACCTTGTAATGGTGACTTTTCTGTTAATGTATTTTTGAAAACTTAGATCATTTAGAAAACTTGATCGACATTTATTGTTTAAACCAATAGGAAAGAAGATTGTCCTTTCTTGGTTATTGCCTATGCAAGTCAAATTTTTGTATTCTCTTTTGTTTAAAGTAATGGCAAGGCCTTGATATGAATGTTTGGACCCTGTCGTTTGGTTGATTTGGGGTACCTATTATGTCCTCTATCTCTAGTTTGGTTGTTGCCTTGTGATGGTGTTATAATTGGTCTTGTTCTTTGTGCGGGTGTCCAGTGTTGATTTGTGGTTGACCATAGCATGTCAGGTCTCTAGTTAGACTACCATCGGGCAATGGACCTTGTATTAGCTTTTAACATGTTCAGTTGGGTCTGTTTCTTTGTAGGGATCATTTATGTATTTATTGACCGAAGTGATCATTTGTATATTGGTTATCTTTGCTTAATATGGCAGGATTGTAAATGACATGAACCTCATGCATTCTTAACCTATTTAATAATCAGCGGGGTCTTGCAGTTGAGCAGACCTGGAGATGTAGCCCTTTAGGGGTGAACTCCAAGATCATTTTGGTGTTATGTGATGCTTTTGTTTCTCCTATTTCATGGTTAGTGCTAGCATGTATGGATGGCATTTTGATAGAATTTCTAAGTGGATTAGATGAGATTTAACGTAATGCATGTATGCAGTCGTCTGTTAAATGCAATAAATTGGATCATGGAAGGATTATTCTGTTAATGTTAATGAAAATAAGTATGCTTGAAAAGATCTCTCTAGTTATGATGAAATTATAGTGTGAATTGGAATAAGATGTATGGCATGTGTTTAATGTACAATTGAACGTAATGAATGGATCAGCTCATATGGTTGTTTAGATCTTAACCTTAATAAATGAACTTCATCATATTAGCTACATTTTAACTATATTGGGTGAACTCATATGGTTATTTACACTTTAATCTTAATAAATGAATTTCATCTTATTGGCTATAGATTAACTATAATGGATTAACTCATTTGGTTATTTTACATCTTAACCATAATAAATGAACTTCATCATATTAGCTACATTTTAACTATATTGGGTGAACTCATATGGTTATTTACATTTTAATCTTAATAAATGAATTTCATCTTATTGGCTATAGATTAACTATAATGGATTAACTCATTTGGTTATTTCACATCTTAACCTTAATAAATGAACTTCATCTTATTAGCTATATTTTAACTAAGTGGACGAAACTCGTTAGGTTATTTACATTTTAACCTTAATATATGAGCTTTATCATACTAGCTATATTATAAATAAAATGGATGGACCCATCAAGTTAACTATATTCTAACCTTAATGGATGAATTCATATGCTATCTATGTTTTAACTTCTATCGGTAAATTTCCTCATGTTAGACTCATGTCCAACCATAACGGATGAGCAGGTCCTGTTAACTACAAATTTAAATTCCGAACAATTATATCCATTTTTTAAGTAATAACATATAATTAAGTTAACCTATTTAATTGGATCAAATGTCATGAGTTGAGTTAGATGTTAGGTCACATAATCATGTTGGGAAACTCCTTAGATTTGTTTAGTCTTCTGCTGTGTTATCAAATCTTTAGATAACTCAATGTATCATTATGTTGTGTCATTATTAAAAAAAAATATTTGCACTCTATTTATGTATTTTAGTTTTATCCCTTCGGGGTTTCCTGGCGAGGCATTACATTTGGTATCAGAGCCCATGTTGCAACACTAGGATCTCTGGTTTCGCTTGTGCCCTTAGTTGGTGTGTGGTGTATCGACCTAAGTGTATGCTTGTCCTCCTTTTTGTATGCGTTTGATTGAATAGACCTTAACTTGTGTGTAACGTGTGTGTTCACACCTTGATTTCACCTTCTTGATGTGGGTTCTTTGGAGTTATTGTATGTGTTTTGTCTTCTTGCTAAGATCTTGGTCTATGATTTCTCTTATTCTAAAAGAGAGTCGTAAGTACCTTCCTTTTTGATTCATTGTACTCTTTTGACTAATCCATTTGGGTTGGTTAGTGTTGTCTTGAATTTAAAAGTACGAAATGTGTTGGTTTATGGTTATGATCTAGCTTAGTGTTGTTCGCTTGAAGGACTAGTGTAGTAGATATTGAATGCTTATTATGTAGTAAATTGAATGATTATGACCCTTCCTCCTCTCTCTCTCTAGAAATTTAAAATGTTTTTGATATGTGTAATTATCTCTTATTTGAGTTTTCTTATTGTAATAGAAAGGTTGTGATTTCTTGAGCCCTTGTGTGAGCCTTATAATGATTTTATGTTTTTAGATTATAAAAGGGCTTTGGTTTGAAAGTTAATGTTGGTTATTGAGAGAAAATTGTATGTTTACATTAAAGAATTCTCCATGTGTTTTGCAGGAGTAACATAATTAAATTCTATCTTAAGTAAGGTGCATTAATATGCGAATAGTTGAATTATGTGAAACTGCTTTGTTTGTAAAAGAAGTACCTAAAAGAGAACATGTTATAGTAGCTTCAAGAGTGTATTAATGTGTTCCATGAAAGATTATTTTATGTGCTTCTTTAAACCAGTTTGATTGAGGACCTATTTTAGCAATGCTCCATTGAACTTGCTTTTGGACATATGTAGTTTCCTTATTATGTTTAGAAAGTATGAATGAAAAGCTTGTTTGATGTGTATGCATAAATGTGTATTATTTAGTTGATAGCTCCTCACTTATCTTCTTATCGCACCTTAAATTTTCAATGATAGGTTGCAGATTTTTGATATGCTTTGTTTGATCTAAGAATAGTGAGTGTTCTCAAGAGGTCTTCCATTATTGATAAGATTACCTATTTTGATATCGGTTGTTTGGAAAACTAGAACATTTTGCACAACCATAATAATTGGAAATTTCATGTTAGGTTGTTTGGCACCCCCCTAAAATGATAGCGAAATGAAAACCGTGCAACTAAAATGATAGGCTTATAGTGAGAAGTTTTAGCTTGTAGTGCAATCTTGTTGATCTTGTGTCTTTGTAGGAAATAGTTTGAATTATCAAACTCCCTTTTTCCTTCTCTTTGACTAAATCCTAAGACTTTTAGAAATTCTACTAAGGATGCATTGCTTTAAATTGTTATAAGACATATGAAATTGTATGTTGCTTTGTTGCTTTTGGCTTCTATTTGAAAGATGAAAGTTTTTCGCTTTGGAAATGAAAGTTGCATAGTTAGTAATGTGAATATTAATGCTTAGTGGAATTAGAGAAGGATATAGGAATGACGTTATTTCCTTATGTAATTTTGAATTGTTAAGAATTTCAATACTTGTACCTAGAATAAACTTGATTCAGTTGTTCATGTGGAAAGCATAATTAAAACCTTCCTTGAGTAGATGATAGTGTACTGAAAAGTACTCCCCATAAATGTGACTAAACTAGTAACGGTGCTATTCCTTGTGTATTGTAAGAAACCCGTGCTTGCTATGTGTGCCCATGAGATGGTGATGTAATCAACCATGGAGGATATGTTTACTTATGAGTATGGGAAACCATACTATTTATGTGATGTTGCTTATTTGTTTCCTTACTGAGGGCCAATCCACGAGTTGTTGATAAGTCAGTATGTGAAGGGGTAGTATTAGAAGTCACCATTCCTTGAATAGTATGGAACAACGTACAAGTAATGTCAACGCGAAGCGACTTTAGCTTCTCTATTTCGAGGAAAAATATAGTTATGTAATGAAACTGTATTATAGGTGTACTCAATACTTTCCCTTGTGATGAACCGATTTATAAGGTTCATGTGTGCCAGCCTATTCCTATCCTTTATGTGAGCATATTGATGTCAGTTCTTGAGCAGAATGATGGTTTTATTGGAGGATATTTTGCCTTGTCTTCATGAAAGGTATGTTACTTTTCACATGAGCTGCCAATTGACTAGTGTTGGTAGACTTGTGGGTGGACCTTAGCCATGTTTACCTCTAGCTTACGGTGAGTATCCTGAGAGGCACGTCGCTATGCGAGGTGTGACCTGTGCGTGCCCTTTTCTGTGAGGTACACTGCCATGCAGGATACATCCATTGCATGCCCTTTCCACTTGGATTATTGCCATTCCATGTTGAGACACGATACGGGATGTAGTAGACATTGCCATGCAACTTACCGATAGGTTTAGGGTAGAGCCATGCCATGTGACGACGTGATGCTGGGTGATGTCGAGGTGCACACTGCCATGCCATGTGGATGTGTGACTAGGCCACACCACATGATGAGCTACTATGATAGCTGGATGATTGTTCCTTCCTTCCTCATTGGTGGCTATATGCTAGTCACATAGTGATGTAATGTGCACTTATGATATTTATTTATTTTTATTTATTTATTTCCTTGTGAGCCAGCAATTTATTTTATTTTGACCTTGAAGGTTTAGCCATGATCTTGCAATATTTTGCTTACTTGATTTGATGTTGCAATTCTAGAATTATTTTCTTGCCTTACTGCTGGAATTGACGATTATTATCTTTAATCTTCTGTACTTTGGTGGCTAAACTGGTTTATCCTTGTTGTTTTCATATGATGGTCTTGTGTTGAAATGTGAATTCCTTTCCAAGAATGTAGGAGATGGTCTTTCCTGAGTGTATATGAGGAAGTAGATGTAGGGAACCTTGAGGATGGGGGTATGTGAGGTTGTGAGATAGCTAGGATCCACTACCTACCTATGAGTGGTGACTATCTCTTGGAGGCTAAACACCCTACGCAACAAGGGATGTTCACGAGGGTCTTGTATGGAAGGTAGCACCGCTATGGTGTGCCCTAGAACCATGAATCCCTTGAGTGAGATGTTGGATATTTATGATCATGTTATTTTGTTCTGAGATCAGGCATAGAGATGTTGATTGCGCATGTTATCTATGACTGAGCATTATACATGCTCACATGTGGCCTTTTGTGTTGTGCATTCCAGTTATGTGGATGGTTATTATGTGTAATCATGGATTAAATGGTGTTAACTTGTCACTATGTTATGGGACATAGTCATTGGAAAGGTTCTTTCATGCCTGAAAAGTGTAATCAATTGAGTTATTTACGTTGCTCTTAATTATTGAAAGTTAACTTGGTTGTAGAAATTGATATTTGAAGCTAGTTTTGTCATGCCCAAAATTTAGGGCAAGAACAGAATAATTATTTTTTAAAATATAACTCTTAAAAGCATTATTTTGACAATATAAAATGCTACAACATGGTTTGTCTTAACTACGTTTAGAATTAACTTTACCTTAAATAAATGAAAATAATTTAAGATTAAATTCGGATTATGATGGACTAGTTTTATTGTCACTCAGTCTATTTAATTTGAAATTAAGTATCAACTTCATTCATATTTTAATTCATAACACCTCTTGCTATTAGTTTTAAAATAAATATTAATTTCATTGATATTCAATTCATAAACGTCTCAAACTATTTAAATTTAAAATAATTACTAACTTCATTAATATTTATTTCATGAACATATCAATCTATTTAAATTCAAAATTTTAATATTAACCTCGTTAATATTTAAACACACCTCTACCCATATAAATTTAAAATTTAATATTAGCTCCATTGAAATTTAAACCAACTCAGCCTATTTAAATTTAAAATTAAATATTACTTCCTGAGTATTTAATTCTTCAACATCTCCCTTCTTTTAGGTTTAAGATGATGTATTACCACTATATATATATATATATATATATATATATATATATATATATATATAATACTATACAATTAAGTCTAGAAGGATTACCCATGCAAACCCTAATTCCCTTATTTAATTAATAAAAACAAGTCTCCTTATTTTATTTTAACATTCATTATTCATGTTTTACCCTAGCCCTAACCGAGCTAGGGTTTCCTTTTTTTTTTGTTGGCTTGGTTGTGTAGGGCCGAAGGCTTAATGGCGGCGGCCATGGTAGAGGGTGGTGGAGGTGACTGTGTTGGGGGATGTCGGCGCAGTGGTGCAGAGCTCCACCAGTGGGGCGCCCCACTGTAGGGGTCGTAGCCCACACAATGGCCTTGGCCGCTGTGTGAGTCGCGGCCCGCACAGTGGCACGGCCCGCATAGGGTGTCGTCATCGCCTATGAGGGTCATGGCCCGCACAAAGGTTGCGGCCTCTGTGGGAGTTGCGGCCCGCAGAGGGACTACGTGCCCTGCGCGACCGTGGCCCCGTGGGGGTTCTAAACCCCACCCCAAGGTAATTTTTTTTGTTTAAATTTTTTTTTAAGTTTTTTTTTTATATATATTTTATAATATATATATTATATATATAAATATATATATATACATAAATATATTTATATATATATATTAAATGCATAATGTTTTGGCCAAATTTACTTTGCAAACATATATTATAGTTGTAAATATTTTTTGTTTTCTTGAAAACCTTAGACAGATTAATTTAAATATTCAGATTTTGGTTAATGATTATTATTTTGGGTTTGAATACAAGTTTGCTAAAACTTGAGATAAGATATATAGCCATAGTTTGTTCCCTGCAATTAAATAATGGCAAATTTAAATAAATTTATACAACATACTATTTAAATATTGTTTTATTTAAAATAGATAGCCTATTTAACTCTAGATCTACTTTCTGCAACAAAAGTAATTAACAAAAGTTATTAAGCATAAAATAACAACTATAGCACTATGAATTTATTTAAATCGAATAACTATTTACTCTAGATTTCTATTTTTACAACTATGTAAATTCTAGAAATCAATAAATTTAACAACAACTTAATAAACTAGAATTTATTAAATTAAAAAAAACCATAGGAATAATTATAACTACTTTAGGTTTTATTTCTGCAATTATATTCGTGATTTAATTTTCTGCAACTATGATTATCTAGAATACTTAAATTTGAATCATGAAATTAGGAATTTAAACTGCAGTATTTTTATTCAAACACAACATGCATACAACCATTAATTCCTTTCTTTATTTCCTGGATTTATTTCACATGCATAAAGGGGTAAAATAAATTTAGTTGCTTCCCACATTATTAATATTCTCAACAATAATTAAATTCAGAAAACCAGACTTTAGAAAACTATTCCAGAATTATTCATTTCATCTTTTGCAATATAACAAATAACTATTACATTTCTAGGAATTACTTTAAAAGACACTATAGTCATTTTACAAATAGGTCACTCAACTTTTATAATGAGGACATTTTAAAACAGAATAGTAATATATTTTCCAAATAGATTCTGCAACAATTAACTCCATCAAATTTTTCCACTGTCCTAATTCCTTTCTTTCCACAACCTGCAAATAAGATCAAGGATATGACCATGGAGTGCTCACCTCCCAGCCTAGGCTAATCGGTAGCCACCCTCGAGCTTGGAGAACCAAGCCCTAGACAGGTAATAAACATGCAAACACAAAAGACAGAATACACACAAATTCAAACACACTCGCAACCCAGCTACACTGCACCACACCTTGGTGATGACCTTTTTAAGGGTGGTAGTGGACCAAGTACCCTGAGGAGAACTACAATATGGAAAAACATGTAGCCACCTCATGGCAAACCAAATACATCAAGTATAGCAACCCCTTATTCTTTATGGCCCCCAAGACATTCATGCCTTATTTCCCTCCTTATGACCCCCATTGCATAAACAAGCCATGCAGCAAGGGTCACACAAAATCCCTTGTGATCGCTCTCGTAACGAGAGTCTCTCACTCAAGGGCTGTCACTTCTACCACCCACAAGATCCTCCTCTCTCCCAAGAGTAAGAGGTCTTGATGACTCCCAAAAACACATACAATGTATAAAAATAGAATACCAAATAAATTTCCAAGAGAACATGCACAAAAACAAATCAAACATTACTTTCAAACACATGCAATAAGAAATCCGTTTATAAGAAGAATACAACCAACCTTAATCTGTCCAAACGTAGGTTAGTTTTATTGAGGATGAGCAGCCCAATTCCATGGTTCTTCTCCTTCTACCCTTAGCAAATTTCTCTATTCAACAATCTAGCTTATTCTTTTAAAAAAAAAATTTGTCTCCAAAAATGGAGAGTGGGTGTTTACCCACAAATTTTCTAATTCTTTCTTAAGAAGTGCATCGTGAGAGTTCTCACAACTTTCTAAAAACTAAAAAGGAAGGTAAGGTAAGATGGGAAAGGGAACTCTCATTCGAAAGGGAAGGTTTACAACTAGGTTCAACTCTTCTAATATCAATTTTCGCACAACTTAGAAAAGTCAATTTTTAGGGTGTCTAAAAAGTCACATGGGAGTAGAAACTTGCCTTAAATTAACCCTAACCCTTAGGTATACCTTATGGGCTTTAGGAAACCCTATTAAATACCCCTAGGTGTCCATTTAACCCTTTTTTAACCCCTCTGAAGTTTATTTTCGGGTCAAACCTATGTTGACCATCCAAAAGATTCTTTACCCAAGGCATTTATGGAATCTCATTACATTAATTGAAAAAGCTATAGTTAAACAATTCCCACCAAGAGACAAATTTAAAAATTCAAACATAAATCCACACATGTGTCAAGTGACACAAAGAAAATACTTTTACAAATTTATACATGAAATCGTCTCTTGTGGATTTTACATAAATCAATTAAATAACACTTAACTCACATGCATCATTTACTGTTTCGAATAAAATACAACACAAACGGGGTGTTGTCTCTCCAAATAGACAAACCCTAGCTTTATGAACACACATAGGTCTAGGTTTGGTTCTCCGTAATATTTCCATGGTCACATGGATAACTTCCTGCGCATCTCACTTTACACATTAGTAGCTTCAAGTAACCTCATATAATATAAATCACAAGAATAATAATACACATCATCACTTGCATACAATTTACATCTAAACAATTTAATACATCTTATATCCAAGCGATTTATCCTAATTCTCATAATTTTTATCCACACTTAAAACATACATCATATTTCTATCATCATAGTAAAGTTTTGCAAATTCAATCACGACATTTATCACCGCAAATTCATCCTATTCAAAAATCATGTAGTGTTCTATATCATAAAGCATATAAATAAATCATCAACATATAGCAATGTTATCCAAATAATGGAATCATATAAGTTCTAAATCCATAATGCATAAAAATAAAGCATCCATAATAGTCTCATCATAAAAAACCACTGCAATGTCAGACTGAGTCGGGGTAAGGCCTCACACCCTCCCCCTCTAGGCATGAACTTCCTCCTGGAGTTCATCAAAGAGGTGGGGGTACTCTGATCTCATACGTGTTGCATCCTCCCATGAAGCCGTAACCTCATCATAACAATCCCACTGGACCCTAACCTGGTCTAGCTCTCGATCTCGAAGGGCCAGCGTCTGGTGTGCCAAAATGCGAATGGGATCCAAAGCTAGCTAGCCATCCGACTCCACCTACAAGGCATCCCAATCTAAAATATGAGACTCATCATAGATATATTTCCTCAAAAGTGATACATGAAACACATCGTGGATGTGTGATAGGCTAGGTGGCAATGCTAAATGGTAGGCAACTGGGCCTATCCTCTCAAGAATATCAAAGGGTCCTACAAAGTGAGGTGTGAACTTAGAACCCTTTCCATAACGGATTGGACTCTTATGCGGTCGCACTCTCAAGAAGACTTTGTCTCTAACCAAGTAGCTACAATCTATCCTCTTCGCATCAACATATTTCTTCGGTCTATCCTGAGCCTCTCTAAGATGCTGCCTAATCAAATCCACCTGCTATTCCATATCCTGAACTATCTCAGGACCAATAGCAACTCTGTGCTCTATGCGATCCCAACTCAATGGTGTCCTGCAAGGCCTATCGTATAATGCCTGATAGGGTGGCATCCCCAAAGAAGTGTGATGCCCATTGTTATAGGCAAACTCCACTAAGGGAAGGCACTCTTGTCATCTGGTCTGATGATCCATGGCGTACATGCGAAGCATATCCTCTAACACCTGATTAACCCTTTCTGTCTGACCATCCATTTTTGGGTGATAGGCTGTACTGAAATTGAGCTTAGTGCCCATAGCTACCTGTAATGCCTTCCAAAAGGAAGAAGTGAAGAGGGAATCTCTATCAAAAATAATCTCATGTGGCACACCATGAAGTCTGACAATGTCTCACAAGAACATATGTGCTACTACTGGTGTTGTGAATGTAGTCCAGACTGGTGAAAAGTGGGCCACTTTGGTCAACTTGTCAATTGTCACCATGATAGCATCATGGTGATGAGAAGACATAGGAAGACCAATGATGAAATCCATGGATATAGTATCCCACTTCCACTCTGGTATAGCATGAGACTGGAGCAACCCACCTAGATGGTGGTGCTCCACCTTTACTCTCTAACACTCGAGGCACCAAGCTACTATCTCAACAATGAGCTTCCGCATTCCTGGCCATTGATATAACTGCCTCAAGTCAGCATGCAACTTTTTAACTCCAGGATGCACTGCATAAGGAGCTCTATAAGCCTCCGTGACAATGAACTCTCTCAATCCCCCAGAGGAAGGTACATAAATGTGCCCACTGTGGCGTAATAGTATATCGGACTCCAAAGAATAATCCACATATTTCCCCTCTAGAGTAACCTGAGATCGTATCACCTGACAAACCTCTGCATACCATCCATCCTCTAGAAAATATTGTAGTATACAATCTCTCAAATTCGTGCCCATAGATATGGTGTAAACCTCGTGACATCTCCTACTCAAAGCATCTACAACTATGTTCTCCTTCCCTTTGATGTAGTGAACATCAAAATCATATTCACACAAGAACTCCATCCACCTCCTCTGACGTGCATTAAGGTTCGGCTGAGTGAAAATGTACTGAAGACTATGATGATTTGAATGCAGTTCAAAGTGATGACCTAAAAGGAAGTACCTCCACCTCACAAGTGCATGAACTACTACTACGAGCTCAAGGTCATGAGTGGGATAATTAAGTTCATGAGTCTTAAGTTTCCTAGACTCAAAAGCTATGGCCCTACCATCCTACATAAGAACTGCCCCTAAACCCTCTAGTGAAGCATCTGTACAAACCATGAAGTCAGCTGAGGGATCTGGTACAACAAGGATAGGAGCGCTAGTAAGTGCCTTCTTGAGTTCCTCAAAAGCCTTCTTGCACTTCTCTATCCACTCAAATTTCTTCCCTTTATGCTGAAGAGAAGTAATAGGATGTGCGACTCTAGAGAATCCCTCGACAAAATGTTGGTAATATCCTGCTAAGCCCATGAAGCTCCTGACCTCTATCACATTGGTTGGTGCTAGCCAATCCATAATAGCCCTAATATTTGATGGGTCAACTGAGATCCCATCACCGGAAATAATGTGCCCAAGGTACTTGACCTCTAATCGAAAGAAGGCACACTTTGACAAACTGTCAAACAACTGGTTATCCTGCAAACACTGCAATACCTATTTCAGGTGCTCCTCATGCTCCTTCTCATTCTGAGAATATATCAGTATATCATCGAGGAACACAATTACAAAATGGTCTAGAAATGTACGAAATACCCCATTCATGAGGCTCATAAAAATAGCTGGGGCATTCATAAGATCGAATGGAACTACGGTGAACTCATAGTGACCATATCTAGTGCAAAATGCTATCTTGTGGATATCACTCTCCACTATTCTCAGTTGATGGTATCCTGACTTCAGATCAATTTTGGAAAAGACTTTGGCACCCTGAAGTTGGTCGAATAAATCATCAATTCTGGGCAAAGGATATCAGTTCTTGATGGTTACTTTATTTAACTACCAATAATCCATACATAATTGGAGAGATCTGTCCTTCTTCTTAATGAAGATGACTGGTGCACCCCAATGGGATACACTAGGACAAATATGACTGTTCTCAAGGAGTTCCTCAAGCTGTATTTTGAGCTCATTAAGCTCATTTGTGGTCATCCTATAAGGTGCCCTGGAAACTGGCTCGGCTCCTGGTACAAGGTCTTTATGAAAGTCAATCTCTCTATGGGGCTGCATTCCAGGTAGCTCTAAAGGAAACACATTTGAATATCCCTTAAGGATAGGATGGTTGTCAAGTGATGTTTCATTTTCTTCCTCTTCTCCTCTATCACTGATAGTGATAGCAAAAAGATGACATCCCTTTCGCATGCTCTGCTTAAGCTGCATTGTGGAGATCATACGAAGAGACACGGGTCTCTGAATCCCGGTGATAACTATGGGTGAACCATCATCATCCTCACACTCGATCTTTTTCAGGCGGTAATCCATCTTGGCTTTGTGGGCATAAAGCCAATCCATGCCAAGTACGATACCATAAGATCCAAGTGGTGTCACTCTAAGGTCTACTAAAGTGGTGGTCTTGCCAATCTGTAGTTGACATGCCCTAACCTCTGATTCCACTGACACTCTAGCCCCTGAAGCTAATTCCACTTCCCAACTGACACCCTATCTAGTTTCCACTAGCCCGCAATGCTCCACAACCAATGGAGATATAAAGGAGTCAGTAGCTCCTGAATCAAACAAAATAGATACATTGTTACCTTTGATCATACCTACAGACTCGATGATCGTGGCTTGATTCTTGGCGGTTGTCAACTGCTGTGAATACTCTATGGGACCTACCCATATCACCAACTGTCAGCTTTGAAGAGGTCATCCACTGATTCCCTACCATCTGACCCTGATGGCAATCCCTCGCCATATGCCCCATGGCTCCACATGTAAAGCAAGCACCCTGTGCCTGAAACTGGGCACCCTGAGGCCTAGAGAAAGCCTGTCTTCCTATCCTACTGGATCCATTGTACCCACCCCTAGAGGACTACTGAGTCCTCACTGGAGGTGTGTAAGGCACCTGCGCTCTCTGATCTCGCCTCTGTCCTTGAGACTGCCACTACTTGGGCTTGGTGCCCTGTTGATACTATGGAGGCTTCTACCTCTGGTTTTGTGGTGTCTGTTGCAGAGGAGGGGGTTTAGAGAAACCCTGTGAGTTTCGGTTGTTTCCCTTCTAATGTGGTTTCTAGAATCCATAAGTTTGAGGTGTGGGGTTTCGGTTCTAAAACTGATCCCTAGTGTCCTATGGTCTGACCTGAATTTCCTTGGCTATCAGTGCCTTCTCCATGGCAACCCGAAGGCTCTCTGGAGCGGACATCCTCACTGCCCCGGCTATACTGGCATTTAACCCTCTAATGAAGTGGTTAATGAGAAGTTTCTTGTCCTTCAGATAATCTACGTAAGGCAATAGCTCAAAGAATTTTCTCTCATATTGGGTTACTGATAAGCCCTTTTGTTGGAGGTCGTGAAACTTGTCTATACGACACTGTCTGAAATGTTCTAATAGGTACCTCTCCCAAAATTTCTCTATGAATATCTCCCAAGTGAGAGTATCAAGAACTAATCTGCATTTGTACTCCTCTTGTCTCCACTAAGTGGAGGTCGTTCCTCTCAGCAGATGGACTGCGACATGTGCTTTTAGGTTGCTCTCGTAAGAGTGCAATGCAAAGCACCTCTCAAGACTCAAAAGCCATGCCTCGGCCTCTGCCCCATCGGTAGAACCTCCAAAGGACGGTGGCTGGAGGCGCATGACCTCCCTAATAGGATCCCCTAGATCCCGACTAGCTCTCTCAAAATAAACTGGATCCACCACTGGAGGTGGTCCTGTGATGTGCACAGACTCTAGCTCATTTCCACCCTGACTCTCTACAAGAATAGGAGTTGAGCTCCTGCTTCATTCTCTATCAACTGATCTATGACTCCCAGAGTCCTGATTTCTAACCTGAGGGTTCTCTGCTGGAATCCTTTCCTGAACTATGCCAATTAGGTTCTAGATTGCTTCTAAGAGGTTTCGGTTAGGTTCATTTGGTTGTTCGAGTGGTGCTTCTGGGTTCTCTTCTGGAACTGATTCCTCCCTAGCTACCTCTTCGCGTGCTATGCGCACATGCCTAGGGCCTAGGACCCCTTCCGAGCTTGCGAGATTGTTGTATCGTCAGAGGCATCCTAAGAGGAAAATAAAGTAAAATAAATAACTAATTTCTTTTAGCATAATATTTAATCAATTATATTTAAATATCCTATAAAATCAATATAACAAAAATAATTTAAATAATCTAAAGCAAAACGTAAGTGGACTAAGGTT
The DNA here is from genome assembly GCF_030272615.1 of Cryptomeria japonica. Taxonomy (NCBI): domain Eukaryota; kingdom Viridiplantae; phylum Streptophyta; class Pinopsida; order Cupressales; family Cupressaceae; genus Cryptomeria; species Cryptomeria japonica. The sequence continues at coordinate 883,188,964 of NC_081409.1, forward strand.
CCTAGTGTGGAAACCTCACTCTGATACCAAAATGTTATGCCCAAAATTTAGGGCAAGAACAATTTTTTTTTTTTTTAAAATATGACTCTTAAAAGCTTTATTTCGACAATATAAAATGCTACAACATGGTTTGTCTTAACTACGTTTAGAATTAGCTTTACCTTAAATAAACGAAAATAATTTAAGATTAAATTCAGATTATGATGGACTAGTTTTATTGTCGCTTAGTCTATTTAATTTGAAATTAAGTATCAACTTCATTCATATTTTAATTCATAACACCTCTAGCTATTAGTTTTAAAATAAATATTAATTTCATTGATATTCAGTTCATAAATGTCTCAAACTATTTAAATTTAAAATAATTACTAACTTCATTAATATTTATTTCATGAACATCTCAATCTATTTAAATTCAAAATTTTAATATTAACCTCGTTAATATTTAAACACACCTCTACCCATATAAATTTAAAATTTAATATTCGCTCCATTAAAATTTAAACCAACTCAGCCTATTTAGATTTAAAATTAAATATTACTTCCTATGTATTTAATTCTTCAACATCTCCCTTCTTTTAGGTTTAAGATGATATATATATATATATATATATATATATATATATATATATATATATATATATATATATATATATATATATATATGTCTAAAGGGCTTACCCATGCAAACCCTAATTCCCTTATTTAATCAATAAAAACAAGCCTCTTTATTTTATTTTAACATTCATTATTCATGTTTTACCCTAGCCCTAACCGGGCTAGGGTTTTCTTTTTTTTTGTTGACTTGGTTGTGCAAGGCCGAAGGCTTAATGGTGGCGGCCATGGGAGAGGGCGGTGGAGGCGACTGTGTTGGGGGATGCTGGTACAGTGGTGCCGAGCTCCACCAGTGGGGCGCCCCACTGTGGGGGTCGCGGCCCACACAGTGGCCTTGGCCGCTATGTGAGTCGCGGCCCGCACAGTGGCGCGGTCCACTGCGCGGAGGACGGCTCGCACAGGGTGTCGCCACCGCCTGTGAGGTTCGCAGCCCGCATAGAGGTTGCGGCCTCTATGGGAGTTGTGGCTTGCATAGGGTCTGTGGGCCCTGCGTGGCCGAGTCCCTGCAGGGGTTCTAAACCCGGCCCCAAGGTAATTTTTTTTGTTTAAATTTTTTTTTAGTTTTTTTTTTTACTTATATTTTATAATATATATATATATATTTATTTATATGTATATTTATATATATAAATATATGTATATATATAGTTTTATATATTAAATGCATAATGTTTTGGCCAAATTTACTTTGCAAACATATATTATAGTTGTAAATTTTTTATTTTTTTTAAATGTTAGATAGATTAATTTAAATATTCATATTTTGGACAATGATTATTATTTTGGGTTTGAATACGAGTTTGCTAAAACCTGAGATAAGATATATAGCCATAGTTTGTTCTCTGCAATTAAATAATGGCAGATTTAAATAAATTTATACAACATACTATTTAAATATTGGTTTATTTAAAATAGATAGCCTATTTAACTCTAGATCTACTTTCTGCAACAAAAGTAATTAACAAAATTTATTAAGCATAAAATAGCAACTATAGCACTATGAATTTATTTAAATCAAATAACTATTTACTCTAGATTTCTATTTTTACAACTAAGTAAATTCCAGAAATCAATAAATTTAACAGCAACTTAATAAACCAGAATTTATTAAATTAAAAAAAGCCATAGGAATAATTATAACTACTTTAGGTTTTATTTCTGCAATTATATTCGTGATTTAATTTTCTGCAATTATGATTATCTAGAATACTTAAACTTGAATCATGAAATTAGGAATTTGAATTGCAGTATTTTTATTCAAACACAACATGCATACAACCATTAATTCCTTTCTTTATTTCCTGGATTTATTTCACATGCATAAAGGGGTAAAATAAATTTAGTTGCTTCCCACATTATTAATATTCTCAACAATAATTTAATTCAAAAAACTAGACTTTAGAAAACTATTCCAGAATTATTCATTTCATCTTTTGCAATATAACAAATAACTATTACATTTCTAGGAATTACTTTAAAAGACACTATAGTCATTTTACAAATAGGTCACTCAACTTTTATAATGAGGACATTTTAAAACAGAATAGTAATATATTTTCCAAATGGATTCTACAACAATTAACTCCATCGAATTTTTTCACTTGTCTTAATTCGTTTCTTTCCACAACCTACAAATAAGATCAAGGATATGACCATGGAGTGCTCACCTACCAGCCTAGGCTAATTGGTAGCCACCTCTGAGCTTGGAGAACCAAGCCCTAGACGGGTAATAAACATGCAAACACAAAAGACATAATACACACAAATTCAAACACACTCCCAACCCGGCTACACAACACCATACCTTGGTGATGACCTTTTTAAGGGTGGCAGTGGACCAAGTACCCTAAGGAGAACTGCAAGTATGGAAAAACATGTAGCCACCTCATGGAAAACCAAATACATCAAGTATAGAAACCCCTTATTCCTTATGCCCCCCAAGGCATTCATGCCTTAGTTCCCTCCTTATGACCCCCATTGCATAAACAAGCCATGCAGCAAGGGTCACACGAAATCCCTTGTGATCACTCTCATAACGAGAGTCTCTCACTCGAGGGCTATCACTTCTACCACCCAAAAGATCCTCCTCTCTCTCAAGAGTAAGAGGTCTTGATGACTCCCAAAAACACATACAATGTATAAAAACAGAATACCAAATAAATTTCCAAGAGAACATGCACGGAAACAAATCAAACATTACTTTCAAACAATGTATGCAATAAGAAATCCATTTATAAGAAGAATACAACCAACCTTAATCTGTCCAAAGGTGGGTTAGTTTTGTTGAGGATGAGTAGCCCAATTTCACGGTTCTTCTCCTTCTACCCTTAGCAAATTTCTCTATTCAACAATCTATCTTATTCTTTTCAAAATTCATTTGTCTCCAAAAATGGAGAGTGGGTGATTACCCACAAATTTTCTAATTCTTGCTTAAGAAGCCCATTGTGAGAGTTCTCACAAGTTTCTAAAAACTAAAAAGGAAGGTAAGGTAAGATGGGAAAGGGAACTCTCATTCAAAAGAGAAGGTTTACAACTAGGTTCAAGTCTTCTTATTTCAATTTTCGTACAACTTAGAAAAGTCAATTTTTAGGGTGTCTAAAAGGTCACATGAGTAGAAACTTGCCTTAAATTACCCCTAACCCTTAGGTATACCTTATGGGCTTTAGGAAACCCTATTAAACTACCCCTAGGTGTCCATTTAACCCTTTTTTAACCCCGCTGAAGTTTATTTTCGGGTCAAACCTATGTTGACCATCCCAAAGATTCTTTACCCAAGGCATTTATGGAATCTCATTACATTAATTGAAAAAGCTATAGTTAAACAATTCCCACCAAGAGACAAATTTAAAAATTCAAACATAAATCCACACATGTGTCAAGTGACACAAAGAAAATACTTTTACAAATTTATACATGAAATCATCTCTTGTGGATTTTACATAGATCAATTAAATAACACTTAACACACACGCATCATTTATTGTTACGAATAAAATACAACACAAACGGGGTGTTGTCTATCCAAATAGACAAACCCTGGCTTTACAAACACACATAGGTCTAGGTTTGGTTCTCCATAATATTTCCATGGTCACATGGATAACTTCATGTGCATCTCAATTTACACATTAGTAGCTTCAAGTAACCTCATATAATATAAATCACAAGAATAATAATACACATCATCACTTGCATATAATTTACATCTAAACAATTTAATACATCTTATATCCAAGCAATTTCACATAAGCAATTTATCCTAATTCTCATAATTTTGATCCACACTTAAAACATACATCATATTTTTATCATCATAGTAAAGTTCTACAAATTCAATCATGACATTTATCACTGTAAATTCATCCTATTCAAAAATCATGTAGTGTTCTATATCATAAAGCATATAAATAAATCATCAACATATAGCAATGTTATCCAAATCATGGAATCATATAAGTTTTAAATCTATAATGCAGAAAAATAAAGCATCCATAATAGTCTCATCATAAAAAACCACTGCAATGGCAGACTGAGTCAGGGTGGGGCCTCACAAGTTCTATGCGATAAAGTTTTGTAAAAAGATGTATTGGTAAAAGAAATTGATCATGATGGCATGTTTTCTTGTCATGTTTGATAGATGAGTATGGTAAATTGTTGTGTATCTCTTTCAATGCTTTAATTTTGGTGTAATGAAAGGAAGAATTTTTTTGTATCTCTACTATGATTATAGATAATTCCCCAGAATGTTATAAGAAATGTAGGGATTTAGATGTATCTTGTCAATGGATAACAACATTCGTAGAGGATTTAGCAATAATATTTCAATTGTTTGTGAAAAGATTCATATGTGCAAATTGATAATTGTTAATTGAGTTTCAGAGCTAATACATGTTGCATGAGTTTCCGCTTAGCCTTACGACTTCTAGGAGTAAGGCAGAGCCTGGGGGGGTGAATGTAGTGCACCTACCCTAGTCGGCTTTGTAAAATTAGTTTGACCTTGGTTGACTTTTTATGTGGCATTCTTGAATGGTTGATTTACCATTATGTAATGTTGTAATCAGATATTATGATTATTGTGCATACCTGTTAATGTGCCTTCGCGTCGGTTCTTATGTAAGTTCAATTGTTTCCCTAATTCTTGTTATTGATCTCGAGCTAACACCTCCATTATATATATATGCTTGTGTGACTCTTGGTTGCAGGATATTGCAGGTACAGTGTTGTCGTGGTGCAAGGTTCATCTTCACTTGGATTTGCAGGGTTAAGTATACATCTTTCGCCCTTAGAATTTGGGTTAGGTGGTCGTAAAACCCTCATTTTATCCTAGTCATGCTCAAGTGAGCATCAGTTGTGGTCTGTCAGTTTCCCTTATCGTTTGGGTTTGTGGGTCATGTATTTGGTTGGCTTTCTTGGTTTGCGTGTCTTGCATGTGGTAAAATTGAGTATTTCATCCTAAGTATTTAATTTGATTTAATGTGTCCATTTATGCATTAGTAATTGAGAAATTTAAAATAAATAGGTTCTTTTATGTGATTAATCATTAATTAAAAAGATCACTCTATTTATGTTTGTAGCAAGTTTAAGTATTTAATTCGACTAATGTGGTCATTTATGCATTAGTAATTGAGGAATTAAAATAAATAGGTTCTTTTATGTGATTAATCATTAATTAAAAAAGATCACTCTATTTATGTGTGTAGCAACTTTAATTTAATGGTTAATTTAAAATCTTGAATTTATTTAGTTTATGCATTTTGAAAAGGGAAGATTTAAAGCTATTCGAAATAAAAATAATTTAATCCCTTTTTATTTTTTTTGGAATAGAAAGGTTATATATATATATATATATATATATATATATATATATATATATATATATATATATATATTGATATAGTGTGAAAGATTGATTTTGGAAATTTAATTTAATTAAAATATTTTATCCTCATCAATATTGTATAATGTAAATGTTAGCTTTGTTAATATCGAGAAAATTACAATTAAATGAGAAAGAAACATTTTAATTTTATCTACAAAAGCAAGTTAGATTATTTGAATAGTTGAAAAGAATGATTATTTTCATTTTTTATTTAAAAAAAGAGTTTAAATTCGAAATTAGAAAATTAGGTCAAATTTTCATTCCATTTAACCTATGTTGGAAAATACTTTTGGGGTTGTTATTTTTTTGGAGAAAAATATTTTGGATGGAGAAAATTGGGGATTTTGGAAGAAAGGAAGGATTTCTACAGCTGCAAGTTGGGTTCTTCTTCAAAATCTTGCTAGGAATGCTAAAAGAGGTGGGATTCTTGTTTACCTTTTTATTTCGTTGTTAAATCAAAAAAATGTGTTTGGTTGCTCTTCATGAAATTCTAGAAAAAAAATCTTCAAAATGGTGTTTTATACATTCTGGAAAATTTTACAGAGACTGTGCACAAAAGAAATTGGGGGTTTTTAGTTATTTTTAATTTTATGGGTTTGTTGATTTAGTTTTAAAATCAATTTTGGTGATCTAGGTCATTCTGGAAAAATAAAAAAATAAAAAAACAGAACAGAACCTGTGAACGACAAAGAATGGGGGTTTATGTCTTTGAATTTCGTTTTAGTTTTATTAAACAAAATTTAAATCAAAATTTAAAAAAAAAGAAATATAAATAAAAATGGAAATTTGTTTAGGGTTAGGGTTTGGCAAGCAGAGGAGCCGAAGATCGGCTCGCACCACCACCCCCTTCCCCTCCTCTCCACGGGTTCTGCAGCGACCTGCACTCATGGCGGTCGCAGGGAGCGGTGCCCGTGGTGGCCGCGGAGGGGGAACTTGTTGGGAGCTTCCCACCTCTTCCGTGATGGGAGGTGGGCCCCGCAGTGGTTCCCCCCTATTTTTAAAAAAAAATTCTTTTTTAAAAAAAATAAAACTTATTTTAAGCAAAGTATATTTTAATAGTTTTTTATTATTATTTATTATTAAGTATTATTAATATATATTTTATTAGTGAGGATTAATAAATATATATTAATTAATATTTAATTTGAAAAGCGGTGTATTATTAAATGATTATTAATATATATCTTATTAATGGAGGTTAATATATATATATTAATTAATATTAAATTTGAAATTATGTATTATTAAATTATTAATTGTTTATATTTTACTATCCAAGGGATTATAAATATGTAATGATTAATATTTAATTTGGGCATCAGTCTTAATGAGGAGGTACCTTTTTGGAATAGATAGAATAATATTTTTATTAGAAATTTTTGAAATAAAACATATTTTTTTGGGGGGATTTTTAAATAATATATTGTTCAAGAATATAATATATTTCAATTTAAATGATATAGGTCATTTGGGAATTTTAGAATTGGAATGATAAGTTTATGAGTAATTGAAAAATGAAATATTTAGTATTGGATGTTGTGAAAATTTAAATGATGCGCTATTAGAATTATTGGAAATTTAATAGTGTTTGATTTGAGTATTGGTAAGTTAGTGATATTTTCATTTAGTGAAATAAATGGTTTAGTTATATGCTTCCTTTGTATTGTGAAATAGACAAATGGTAATATTACAATTATAGTATTGTATCCACCTTGTAATGGTGACTTTTCTGTTAATGTATTATTGAAAACTTAGATCATTTAGAAAACTTGATCGACCTTTATTGTTTAAACCAATAGGAAAGAAGATTGTCCTTTCCCGGTTATTTCCTATGCAAGTGAAATTTCTCTATTCTCTATTATTCAAAGTAATGGCAAGGCCTTGATATGAATGTTTGGACCTTATCGTTTGGTTAATTTGGGGTACTTGTTATGTCCTCAGTCTCTAGTTTGGTTGTTGCATTGTGATGGTGTTATAACTGGTCTTGTTCTTTGTGCAGGTGTCGAGTGTTGATTTGTGGTTGACCATAGTGGGTCAGGTCTCTAGTTAGAGTACCATCGGGAAATGGACCTTGTATTAGCTTTTAACATATTTAGTTGGGTCCGTTTCTTTGTAGGGGTCATTTATGTATTTATTGACCGAAGTGGTCATTTGTATATTGGTTATGTTCGCCTAATATAGAAGGATTGTAAATGACGTGAACCTCATGTATTCTTAACCTATTTAATAATCAGCGGGGTCTTGCAGTTAAGCAGACCCGGAGATGTAGCCCTCTAGGGGTGAACTTCGAGATCATTTCGGTGTTATGTGATGCTTTTGTTTCTCCTGTTTCATGGTTAGTGCTATCATGTATGGATGGCATTTTGATAGAATTTCTAAGTGGATTAGATGAGATTTAACGTAATGCATGTACTGAGTCATCTCTTAAATGCAATAAATTGGATCATGGAAGGATTATTCTGTTAACGTTAATGAAAATAAGTATGCTTGAAAAGATCTCTCTAGTTATGATGAAATTATAGTGCGAATTGGAACAAGATGTATGGCATGTGTTTAATGTACAATTGAACGTAATGAATGGATGAGCTCATATGGTTGTTTAGATCTTAACCTTAATAAATGAACTTCATCATATTAGCTACATTTTAACTATATTGGGTGAACTCATATGGTTATTTACATTTTAATCTTAATAAATGAATTTCATCTTATTGGCTATAGATTAACTATAATGGATTAACTCATTTGGTTATTTTACATCTTAACCATAATAAATGAACTTCATCATATTAGCTACATTTTAACTATATTGGGTGAACTCATATGGCTATTTACATTTTAATCTTAATAAATGAATTTCATGTTATTGGCTATAGATTAACTATAATGGATTAACTCATTTGGTTATTTTACATCTTAACCTTAATAAATGAACTTCATCTTACTAGCTATATTTTAACTAAGTGGAAGAAACTCATTAGGTTATTTACATTTTAACCTTAATATATGAACTTTATCATATTAGCTATATTGTAACTAAAATGGATGGACCCATCAAGTTAACTATATTCTAACCTTAATGGATGAATTCATATGTTATCTATGTTTTAACTTCTATGGGTAAATTTCCTCATGTTAGACTCATCTCCAACCATAACGGATGAGCAGGTCCTATTAACTACAAATTTAAATTCTGAACAAATTATATCCATGTTTAAAGTAATAACATATAATTAAGTTAACATGCTTAATTGGATCAAATGTCGTGAGTTGAGTTAGATGTTAAGTCATGTAATCACGTTGGGAAACTCCTTAGGTTTGTTTAGTCTTCCGCTATGTTATCGAAGCTTTGGATAACTCAATGTATCTTAATGTTGTGTCATTATTAAAAAAAAATATATTTGCACTCCATTTGTGCATTTTAGCTTTATCCCTTGGGGGTTTCCTGGTGGGGCATTATAGACCAGTTTTGGGATCAATGAAAAGGGCACATATTTGTTGTTTGCTAATATTTTTGTTTTTTACTCCCTCGTATGATAGCCCATCAGCATAGAATTGACGACACCTATCCCTAAAGCTTCCCCATTTGGTAATTTGTGTGGAAACAACTATGGCACCACTAGATATTTTTTCTAGGTTGGTGGCGAGGGATTGATGATGCTCAAGTTCAGATGTTTTCAATTTAACAATCAGTCTATCGATTTTAGATGTATTTTGTCCTAACTCATTAATTAATTGCTCTTGTGTTTTGGGTGTGCAGTAAAAAGGAGGAATTGGGGTTGTATCTTCTCGGTTTTTCAGGAGGTGCATTTGGTTGTTCTTGTGGGTTTTCAGAAGGTGCATTTGGTTGTTCTTGTTGTGGATTAGAAGAATCTGGTTTTTGAAACAAGAAATGAAAAAACCTAATCAAAGAAATGAAATTAAATTCAAAATGGAAAACAAATTGAACAAAAAGGAAAGAAAGACAAAAATAAACAAAAACTAGCCTTGATCGATAGTCTGGAGGAGAAATCTAGCACCCCATTCATGGTTTAGGAGAGAAAATGAAGAAAAAACAAAGTAAAAATGCGCTATTCATGGGAAAATAAGACCCAGTTTTTTTTTTTAACTTTTTTCGACAAGCATTGCGTACTCGATTCTCTTGGGATTAGTAGTGTGTACGCGTTCATTTTCCTAGAGGTAGCACGTACGCGACCTTCTCTAGGCTCGAGAACAACAAACCTAAGCGCGTACGTGATGAATTCAAATTTTATAACTGTGTATGCGGTGCTTGTTTTTCCAAAAAAATTTTGGGTGGTGTCCACTTTTCTGACCACCATCTTTGTGCACATATCCAATAAGAAACTCACAATGGATTGTCCTGGCTAGCTGCTTTAGGGCCACAACCCCCATTGAGAAGTAGTCCCCCAATCTTGCACCTAGACACCTCTAAACTATGGCCTCATTTACAAGATATGATAAACATAAATTGTATAAATAACTCATATGAATCATACATAAGTCCATAAACATGATTCTTGCATCATATACATACATAGGGCCTCTCTAGGCCTTATCCATCAAGATACAACAATAAATCTACTTCAAAATTTAGTAATTGTTAGAAAGTTCAGATAACTAGAAGACAACTAAGAGGGGGGGGGAGTGAATCAGTTTTCATAGATTACCGGAAGCAATCAACAATTTAAACTTTAATACTTGAACCCAAAATAATAATACTGAAATAGCAATTAATCCAATTAAACATAAACAATAATCATAGAATAAAAGCCATCCACACAACACCAAGATTTGTACTTGGAAAAATAGGTAAAGGGAAAACCATGATGGGAATCCTACCCACAGTCAGATAATACTTCTACAGTAAGTATGTTAATTACAATGAATGGGTCTGCACTTGCAGGAAGGCCAATAACCTAGAGCACATTGCTCATCACAAAAAGAGTCTCACTGGATACATACAAATCCATACTACAATCTGGAAAAATTTTGAACTACAAAAGATATCATCTCATATGTCTAAGTACAGTTATGGTTAAGCTCAATACATGAGGACTAAATCCTCTTACATAAACCCAATTCGATCTCCAATGATTGACCAACTCCTCTGTCTGAATGATATTACATTATTCGCACATTACATACCTTTACCATGACCTCTTGTATAACTATGATGATCTACAATGAGATCTTTCATCTTTTTATACAAACCCTCGACCATAAACAATTAGGTCAACTAGCAGACAATAAACTAATTACATGATTACAAACCATGTTGGCCTTAGACCAAACAAGTAATATCAATACATAAGCCATCATGTAAATACATCAATAAGTCCTATCCACACATTAGAATAATGTCAGTCCATAACCTAGATCCCCTTGGACCAAGTATAGGTCCACATGCTTCAGCAATGATCTCCAAATGCCAAGTCTCAAACATGATCACCAACAACATCTTGAAACATCATCAGAAGTTGCACCAACACCACTTATGCATTTCATGAAAGATCTCCACCAAAAGATCTGTTGCTGAAACCCTCACTGGAACTAGAAACCAAGCTTCTAAGCAAGAAGTATAGCATCTGATCTCTAGATCAAAATCAATTGACCAAATATGAGTATAAGTATCATGAACAAGCCAATTTCATCATCAGATTTTACTGGATCCTACCAGATCATACCGAATCCAAGTTAACTAGAAACCACTCAACCTATTGGGACTAGAAGGGTGCCGATAAAGGATCCAAACAACTCCAATATTGACATCAATGACAAAACATCAATGCAACACATAATCAATTCCACCAAATGGCCAACAATCTCCCCCTTTGGCATTGAGGGAAATAGTAGATGTGTAAAACATCTAAGTAAAAAGAAATGCCAAATGAGTCTCCCCTGTGGAAGACAACCAACAGTCACCCACATATAATTCTAAATATCTCTCCCTTATCAATATCTCCCCCTTTGACTTTTACTTTTTCACATCAATATCAATTCCCCTTTGACATCAATGCCAGAAACCTGACAAAAATATCAGTCCCCCTTTGATATGTGCTTTGTCTTGTAATGAAATACTAGATTCTTTGATATATCAATAGCAGTAGAGTTATCATAGTGAATAACTACCGGTGCATCACAACCCACCTTTATATCCTTCAACATTTGCTCCATCCATAAAACTTGTCTACAATTAATAGTAGAAGCAACATACTTAGCTTCAATAGTAGATAGAGAAGTACATGATTATTTCTTGTTGATCCATGAAACCAACTTCTTTCCAAGAAAGAAAGCTCCACCAGAAGTTTTGTTTTGGTCATCAACATCTCCAGGCCAATCAACATTAGTATATGCACATAAATTAAAGTTATCATCCTTAGGGTACCACAAACCATATTCTGATGTAGCTTGCAAGTATCTAAAAATCCTTTTCATCACCATCTCATGATTTTCTCTAGGATGACTCTAAAATCTTGAAACAATACAAACAACATCCATAATGTCAGGCCTAGTCTAAGTCAAATAAAGAAAACCTTCAATCATAGATTTCTGTCTTGTAGGATTTACCGGTGCAGAAACATATTTCCTTGTCAATTTCTCACTTGTAACCATAGGAGTACTTACCAATTTAGAATCTCCCATACCAAATTTCTTCAAAAATTCCTTAGCATATTTAGTTTGGTAGATAAAAATGCCTTTTTTAGTCTGAGTAATCTACAAACCTAAGAAAAATTTCATCTCACCAATCATAGACATCTCAAATTCTTTCTCCGTATTCTTAGAAAATTCTATGCATAGTTTATCTTCACCTCCAAAAATAATATCATCAAAAAATACTTCAACAATCAATATATCATAATCAATGATTTTATAATATAAATTATTGTCAGCACTACCTTTAGTAAAACCGATCTTCACAAGACATTTATCCAACCTTGCATACCAAGCTCTAGGTGCTTGTTTCAATCCACATAAAGATTTTCTTAACCTGCAAACCATATCAACATCATCTGATAGTGAAAACCATCAGGTTTCTCAATATAGACTTCCTCATCAAGATCTCCATTCAGGAAATCACATTTAACATCTGATAAACTTTGTAGTTTTTGTAAGTAGCATATGCAAGAAATAATCTTACAGCTTCAATCCTAGCTACAGGTGCAAAAGTCTCTCCATAATCAATTCCTTCCTTTTGAGAATATCCTTTACAAACCAAACTAGCCTTATTCCTTATAAATTTACTATCCTCATTCAATTTATTTCTACAAAACCCATTTAGTTCCAATGACATTTTTATTTTTAGGTCGGGGAACCAAAATCCATGTGTTATTTTTTTCAATCTGATCTAATTCTTCTTCCATAGCCTTTAACCAAAATTCATCTTTACATGCCTCGATTATTGATACCAGTTCAACTTGTGAAATTAAACATACCTCATTAGTTGTTAGTCTTCATCTTGTCATCACTCCATTTCCATTATCCCTAATGATTTGATCTTCAGAATGATTCAGTCTCACATACGTAGGAGTCTTCTAGTTTTCTGTTCCTCTTCCCTATTCTTTAGTTATTGTAGAATTGTCTAATGTTCTTGGAGTAACTGGTTCAACTCTCTATTCCAAAAAAGGTTCTACCGATTCAAATATAATCATTTCCACTGTTATCTCCTTCTCATTAACTATGATTTGACATTAGAACTCTCCACAATTCTCTCCAATCTCTTGTTATAACATCTATATGCTTTGATTTCATTAGAATAACCAAGAAATGTTCCTTCATAACTTCTAGGATCAAATATCCCAATAGTATCATCTCTCTTGATATAACATTTACTACCAAAAATTCTGAAATACTTAACTATAGGTGTATTGACAAACCATAATTCATAAGGTGTCTTATCGGTTTCTCCTTTGATATGTACTATGTTGAATTTATAAACCATTGTACTTACTACTTCTCTCTAGTAGATATGAGCTAGATTAGCATCCATCATCATTGTTCTAGAAACATCCAAGATAGTTTTGTTCTTCCTTTCCACAACTCCATTCTGCTAAGGTATCCATGGAGCGGAGATTTGTCTTCTTATACCATGCTTGTCACAAAAGTTATTAAACTCACTGGATATGAATTATCCACCATGATCTGATCTCAAACATTTAATCTTCAATCATATCTCAGTTTCCACTTTAGCCTCAAAGATCTTAAACTTTTCAAATGTTTCAGATTTTTCTCTCAAAAAAGTAACCCACATCATTCTAGAATAATCATCAATGATTAACATGAAATATCTATCACCATGAAAACTTTTAACTCTAGCAGGGCCACACAAATCAGTATGAATAAGATCAAGAACATCATTTGATTTATCTTGTATAATCCTAAAAGAGGTTTTGACCTATTTACCCATTTGACATTCTTTACATACTAGATTATAGGGCTTCATAATCTTAGGTATATCTCTATCTACCTTCATTGAATTGATCTTCATAATGCAATCAAAATTCACATGACACAACCTTTTATGCCATAGCCAAACTTTCATCAATCTATGTAATCAAACATGTCTTCTCACCAGAGTTTAAATGAAATATATTACCTTTTGTCTATGTACTGGTTGCAATCTCCAAGCCAAATCTGTTAATGATTTTGCATTTTCCATCCTTGAACTATAATTGAAATCCCTTATCTATCAATTGTCCTACACTCAAAAGATTATGCTTCAAACCTTCAACATAATAAACATTGTCAGTATTGTTCTTACCATCCAATGATATTGTTCATTTTCCTTTGATCATGCATGCCTTGTCATCTCCAAATCTAACTAGTCCACCATCAAATTCTTGGAAAGATAAAAATTTCCCATTATCTACAGTCAAATGATGTGAAAAAACACTATCAATTACCTGTTCATCCTTGTCCTCAATTTTAGCAGCAAGTGCCTTCTCTTTAGGTACATTCTCTTCCAATGTTGAATCATCTTCCTTGATATCCAACAATACCCATTCTTTCCCATTTCTAGATCCACTAGCAGAGTCTTCTACTCATTCATCATTAGACCTAGTAATACCTTCCTCATCTGCTATGTAACATAATTTGCCTCTATTTTTCTTGAATCTATATTTGTTCTGATATCCAGGGTTAGGACTAAATTATCTTTTAACTCCTTCAAATCTTGAATTCTTTTCAGGACATCTAAATGCAAAATGACCAATCTTATTATATGCAAAACATTTAAAAGGTGATTTTCCTTCATACTTACTTCCTACGAGTCCTTTTGGTACTCTTCTAGCAAATAGTGCTTGAAGTTGCTCAAACTCATCATCTTCTCTCTTCATATCTTCTAATTATTTTGCATATAAAGCTTTCCAGTCTTTCTTACCAATTGCTAATGTAGATGCATGAAAAGTAGGTTCAGTCTTTACAGCTTTAGAAGGTCCAAATTCCTCAAGATCAAAAGAAGATAGTTTCCTAGCCAATCTATCTTTGTTGACAGATGCATTAACCATTGTTCTCAACTCATTGATACTAGTAGCCTTCATTTTGTAAGTCGGTGGTAGGGCTCTCAGAACTTTGGAAATAATTTCATCTTCCCTCAAAGTTCCACCATAACATTGAATTCCCATAACAATCTCATTTACCATTTCCATGAATGTAGTAATCCTTTCATCTTCTTCCATCTTTAGGTTTTCATATCTCACCTGATAACGATAAAGTTTAGCAATCTTCACTATAGGGTCACCTTCATTTACAGTCTCCAACTTATCCCATATAGCCTTTCCAGATGATTTGTCTATTAATCCCATTATTTATTGATCAGAAAGTGAACACAAGAGGGATTCTCTTGCTCTATAATCATTCACAATCTCCTTGTCCAGGTTAGCCAAAGGAGGATTCCTAGATCCTGGATTAAAGGGTGTGACACCATTCTGTGTGATCTCCCAAATCTCCTTGCCAAGACATCTCAGATGAGTCTCAATCCTAGTCTTCCATACAGTTTAATTTGTTCCATCAAGCCTCAGTATATCCCTTTGAAAGATAGCTCTAGAAGAACTGGATGAACTTGAATTATTAGTCGCCATAGGATCTTCCTCAAGTGGTTAACATTTCTGCAGAGAGGACCAAGGCTCTAATACCAATTGTTAGAGAGTTCAGATAACTGAAAGAAAACTAAGAGGGGGGATGAATCAGTTGTCATAGATTACTCGAAGCAATAAAAAATTTAAACTTTAATACCGAAACCCAAAACAATAATACCAGAATAGAAGTTAATCCAATTACTTGCATAAACAATAATCACAGATTAAAAGCCATCCACATAACACCAAGATTTGTATGTGGAAAACCCAGTTAAGGGGAAAACAATGGTGGGAATCCTACCCACAGTCAAATAATACTTCTATAGTAAGTATGTGAATTATAATGAAGGGGCCTACACTTGCAGGAATGCCAACAACCTAGAGCACACTGCTCATCACAAAAGGAGTCTCACTAACTACATACAAACCCAGACTACAATCCAGAGAAGTGTTCAACTGCAAAAGATAGCATCTCCTATGCCTGAGTACAGTTTTGACTAAGCTCAATACCAGAGGACTACATCCTCTTACATAAACTTGGTTTGATCTCCAATGATCAACAAAATCCTCTCCCTGAATGATATTACATTATTCGCATATTACATTCCTTGACCATGACCTCTTATATTAACCATGATGATCTACAATGAGATCTTTCATCTATTTATACAAAAACTCAACCATAAGCAATCAAGATAGCTGCCAGACAATAAACTAATTACATAATTACAAAGCATGTTGTCCTTAGACCAAACAAGTAATATCAACACATAAGACATCTTGGAAATACATCAATAAGTCCTATGCACGCATAACATTAATGTCAGTCCATAACCTAGATCAACCAAGATCAAGTATAGGTCCACACGGTTCAAGAATGATCTCCAAACACCAAGTCTTGAACATGATCACCAATAGCATCCTAAAACATCATCAGAAGTTGTACCAACACCACTTATGCATTTCATGACAGATCTCCACCAAAAGCTCTGCCAATGAAACCCTCACCGAAATAAGAAACCAAGCTTCCAAGCAAGCACGATAGCATCCGATCTCTAGATCAAAACTGACCAAATATGACTATAAGTATCATGAACAAGACAATTGCATCATTAGATTGTACCGGAGGCTTCCAGATCAGACTGGATCCAAGTTAACCAGAAACCACTCAACCTACTGGGACTAGGAGGATGCAAGTAAAGCATCCAAACAACTAGTATTTACATCAATGACAAAACATCATTGCAACACATAATCAATTCCATCAAATGGCCAACAATAACAACTAGATTTATTTTCTTCTAACAAAAGTGAAACAAATAGAAACATGAATAAACTCAAATTATACCTTAAATAACCCCAAAAATAGAAATAATAGAGAACATTTCAATCCAGAGCCTCTAGAAACCACTCAGACACCCCACAAACTTAATCAAGCAAACAAATGACCAAAACACAAAACATGTGCACTTCAATTATAAAATGTGTAGTTGTGGCTTAAATATATGCATTTGGGTCCTCTTTCTACAAAATTGATGCCTCTTGTTTTCCAGTTGAGTCCATCCACGTGTAGTTGAGAAGGGGTCACTCGAGAGACAAAATTGACTAACCAACAGGCCCTAAAGTGAAAACAAGATAAGACCCATTTGAGAAGCACATGTTTCCCTTCTAAAAATACATATAATTTTCCCTCATGACATAGAAATACATTAAAATACTTAAAACTCATAAATTAGCCCCTTAAAAACTCAATTTGGAGGGGGCATATAAACACAATAAAACATTTGCATAATCAAAACCTAAGACCTCATTTGGAAATCATAAAATAACATAAAAATATATCCTATTCCAATCCTAAAAGCAAGGAAACAAAATTTATTTACAAGAGGGTTGTAAACCCTAAGTGCGTCCATCCAAAATGTGAAGGGAAGGAGAGAACCATTCAAAACAATATTTTAACATACAAGACCAAAATTTCAAATAGCAATAAAACCATTGAATATAATCCGTTTCCATATCAAAAAGAAAGAAAATCATACATCATTCAAAGGATGATTCCAAACCCTACCTTGGGTCTTGTGGAGACAACAAAGATGAGAAGAATGGAGAAGAACCAAGAACGGATACAAACCACAAGCAGCTAGAATAATCCAACCAACAACAAGTGTCAAATCAACAAGAAAAGAATTAATAGAAAATCCTCCAACAAGAATTCTTGAAAATCCCCAATCAATCCCACCCAAATTGCACAAGAAATTGGCAGGAAAAACACCTTCAAATCTTTCCAAATCACACATCAATTCAAGCCCTCTCCAAAACTCCAGTAACCCTCCTTCATGAGAAACCTCTCTTTCCAAGAATAATTACATAAAAATTAATAATAATTTCCCTCACAAAAATGTGTATGGGAAAAATCAACCAACCCCCACAATAAAATTATTAATTAATTCATAAACCATGATTAACTCACAAAAATACAAAACCCACTCCCACCACTCATAAATAATAATAAAATTATCAAAACCAAAATATATAATAATCTCGCTTAAATCAATTTTACACAATTAAAATTTATATTAATTATTATTCCCCACCAAAGGAACTCAAATTAAAATAGTCTCATAAATAACATATAGGAAATTAATATTTTAATATTAATATAAGTGAACTATATCATATAATTAGTTTAGAACATATATGCTAATGAAGAGCATAAATGGGCTAGATACTTGAGAAGGAAATTATTAGACTCTAATGAACACATGCATATTCTAACAATAACGAGCCCCCAACAAGGATTTTCTATTTGGAATTATATTTTGTAATGTAGAAATATTATTTCAAAACATGTAACTTGGGAGCATGGAAATGGTCAAAGAACCTCTTTCTAGTTTGATTCATGGGATAATCATGATACTCTTGATGCCTACCCTAATATGGAGGAGCTAAAGAAGGCGACAATATGTTGTTGGGGAGACAAAGTGAGTAATTATGGATCAATTATTCAACAAGATGACATATACCAATAGAAATGGAAACCTTTAGAGGACATCAATGCCCTAGGGGATTAGAAAGAGAGATTAATGAAACTATTGAGTAATGGGTGCTTTATGCCTACTAAAATGGAAGACACAATAAGATGGTGTGGGTCAAAATATGAAACTTATATAGTAAAATTTGGTTATAAAATTAAGGAGGTGACTATTGTAGACATGCAAAAATGACCACTTTCCTAAAGTGAATATTTAATATTCATTTGAACCTTATTCCTCTATTTAATTAAATTTTATTTAATTAAATTATTCACATTCATCTATTTGATTAAATAAGTTACTCAATTTATTTAATTAAGTTCACCTAGGCCTTTCATAGCCTTTAATTAAATAAATCACTTTATTTAATTGATTCGCCTTTCTCCCCTTTTAATTAAATTTACATTTAATTAAATTGATCCTTGCAAGTAAATAAATCTAATTTATTTATTTAAATTCCCCACTTCTATTTATGCAAGTTGCTTCTATTTTTCTTGAAATAAAGTAATTTATTTTAATTAAAATTTCTTTCCATCCACTTGCAAAATCCTACATCTCCCACTTGCCTCTCTAAACCCCTTCTAGATTCTTCTAATAACTTCTATTTTAGCCTAATCCATCTCCTAAATATTGTCACATCCCTAAACAAACAAAAGTCACTTCTCAAACCCTCAAAGTCTTTGAAAACCATTAAAGACTTTATGTCCTCAACAAGTTAACCACCAAAGTCTTTTAAACTATTAATGGTTAACTAAACCTTCTTACATGGTTAGAGACTTTTTTCCTAACTCAACCTTCATCTAACCCGAGGGTCTCATCAAGCATTCATGTCTTTACCCCTAGTTATCCCTTTTACCCTTGCACAAGAGTTTACCCCTTAGGTAAAAGCTTTATCCAATGGATAACCCTAGCCTAACCTTAACCCTTTCCTCCTAGGGTAACTATCATGTCTTCTCAAGCATTTAATGTTTCTTTCATCTCCTCTCAATCTGTCTCTTGTTGATAATTGTCACCATTTAATTGGTGAGAATTGTAAACATGGATTGATAATTTTCAATCCTGGCCCTTGATAAGCTCATCCAATCTTGACCATCCATTGCCCTGATTTTTCTATAAATAGAGCCCTCCTTCTATCATTTTCATATCCAAGTCTTTACTATCAAACTTATAGACATTTTAATAAGCATCCAAGTTTCATCTATAGTCATTTTAATCAAGCATTTAGCCTCTCTTTGATAGAAATCATATTAATAACATCTTAAATAGGTATTTACATTATCAGATAACACTCATGTTAGACTAGTATAGCATGTTAGGGTAGGTTTTACTAATCCTCTTATCTTATCATCATATCCATGCTAGTTTAAATCATCTTAGATTTAGTATCACGCATAACTAGGAATGCATTCATATTAAATTGATCAATATCCCTCATTTTCATGGTTGTCATCCTTAAGTCACTTTGCTTAGTGATCTGAGAGCAAAGGCATTGACTTGAGGGATCTTGTGAGATAGAGAACAATGGAACATGCCTTAAGAAGGTGAAATATTCAACATAGCTCCATAACTTGCACCAAGAGTCCCATTGGTGTGTGGACTTGCCTAGAAACCAAAATTCATGTTTCATCCCCTCACTTTTCCCACACACATTTCTGGTGCCCACCGTGGGGCATAACCTCATAAATAACATCATTTTTAATGTAGGACTGATATTGCACGTACATGGAAAATATTAGTTAGTGTGTTGGTACCTTCTTTTAGCGCATCGGGGCTGTCTATTAGCGCATTAGAGCCATCTATTACCACATCTTGCTGACTGTTTAAAGCATCAAACCCAAACCTTAGCGCATTTAGTACTTAACCTAGTGCATGACACTTCTTCTGGTAAATGGAAAATCACAGCGCATTAGGAAATCAGGCTAGCGCATCCAAGCAACAACTTAGCGCATAGGGTATATTATGTAGTGCATCGGTTCCTTTTTGTAGTGCATTGATGTAACAGCTTAGCGCATAGGCTTAGCAGAACAAAAAGGAAAAAATTGTAACCAAGGAAGATTATTTTAGGCTTGTGGAAGCCCACCTGAGATTTTAATTTTTCACTAACTTCTTTCCCTGCAGGTTTTAACAGTTTCTTGCAAGTTATAAGAGTTAGGATTAGGAGTTATGATTTCTTTTTAAGCTTTTTAAAAAGTTAGATAAAATGAACTCATTTTTCCTTTGGACTAAAAAGAACATCATCTTTCTTTTTGGCTTAAAAATTAACCACATTTTTCTTCTTTGGGTTTAAAAAGAATCAAAATTTACAAATTTAAAAAGAACAACAGAAATCACTTTGTGCTTTCTTAGAGAGAACACACTTCATTTTGAAAGCTCTAAAAAGAACAAGAAAATTTACTTTGTTGCAAAGATTAAAACAAACCTCACCATCCCTTGTTGTCTAAAAGGATCCACTTTATTTTACAAAGGTAAAAGAACGTCATTTTTAATTTTAGCCAAAGCAAACAGAGAAAATCTTCCCCTATCGACTTTACCTTTTGTTGACCCAATCGCAATTTTCTTTGTTGACCAAGTTTGATTCAAGAGTTTATGTTGAAAATACACACTTTTCTATGAAAAGATAAAAAGAACTCCATGATTTTTTGGAGCAAAATCTCCAAGTAGAAGTTAGAAAATCATTGCCTTGAAGGATAAAACAAATCTTATTTTCTTTGCCTAGAAAGTGGAAGGTATATGCTCTCCCCTTAACTAGGTGATGAAAAAGCCAAACCACTCTTTCATGCTTTCTTCATTTCCAGTACTTAAATCGTTTAGCAGGCCTGCCCTCCTGAGTAGCTCTTAGAGAGACATTTAAATGGTCGGTGAGAGAGGAACGACCTCAGTGGGAAACAACTTTATCGCCAAGTGTTCCAACCCACTATAATAAAAAGTGGAGGCTGACAAAAGTCCCCTTCAACATTTTTTCTCAGCGATTAGCCTTCTCCTAGTATCTCTAAGATACATAAAGCCTTTTTTCTAAAAGTTGGGAAGCCTCCCAAGGGATTTTATCACTAAAGACTGAACTAGAAACCTGATTATGAACCTTAGCATTAGAAACTTTGAGCCGAGTCAGTATCCAAGAATCTTAAATATCTTAGTGCAAGGGTGGGGAAGAATTCACCCCCAAGACTACTCACCATATATCTCCCAAGATAACTACCCAATTGTTAATTTCTTAGAGAGAACACACTTCATTTTGAAAGCTCTAAAAAGAACAAGCAAATTTACTTTGTTGCAAAGATTAAAACAAACCTCACCATCCTTTGTTGTCTAAAAGGATCCACTTTATTTTACAAAGGTAAAAGAACTTCATTTTTAATTTTAGCCAAAGCAAAGAGAGAAAATCTTCCCCTATCGACTTTACCTTTTGTTGACCCAATCGCAATTTTCTTTGTTGACCAAGTTTGATTCAAGAGTTTATGTTGAAAATACACACTTTTCTATGAAAAGATAAAAAGAACTCCATGATTTTTTGGAGCAAAATCTCCAAGTAGAAGTTAGAAAATCATTGCCTTGAAGGATAAAACAAATCTTGTTTTCTTTGCCTAGAAAGTGGAAGGTATATGCTCTCCCCTTAACTGGGTGATGAAAAAGCCAAACCACTCTTTCATGCTTTCTTCATTTCCAGTACTTAAATCCTTTAGCAGGCCTGCCCTCCCGAGTTGCTCTTAGAGAGCCATTTAAATGGTCAGTGAGAGAGGAACGACCTAAGTGGGAAACAACTTTATCGCCAAGTGTTTCAACCCACTATAATAAAAAGTGGAGGCTGACAAAAGTCCCCTTCAACATTTTTTCTCAGCGATTAGCCTTCTCCTAGTATCTCTAAGATACGTAAAGCCTTTTTTCTAAAAGTTGGGAAGCCTCCCAAGGGATTTTATCACTAAAGACTAAACTGGAAACCTGATTACGAACCTTAGCATTAGAAACTTTGAGCCGAGTCAGTATCCAAGCATCTTAAATATCTTAATGCAAGGGTGGGGAAGAATTCACCCCCAAGACTACTCACCATATATCTCCCAAGATAACTACCCAATTGTGAACCAATTCACTTTGGGTTAATTTCTTAGAGAGAACACACTTCATTTTGAAAGCTCTAAAAAGAACAAGCAAATTTACTTTGTTGCAAAGATTAAAACAAACCTCATCATCCTTTGTTGTCTAAAAGGATCCACTTTATTTTACAGAGGTAAAAGAACTTCATTTTTAATTTTAGCCAAAGCAAAGAGAGAAAATCTTCCCCTATCGACTTTACCTTTTGTTGACCCAATCGCAATTTTCTTTCTTGACCAAGTTTGATTCAAGAGTTTGTGTTGAAAATACACACTTTTCTATGAAAAGATAAAAAGGACTCCATGATTTTTTGGAGCCAAATCTCCAAGTAGAAGTTAGAAAATCATTGCCTTGAAGGATAAAACAAATCTTGTTTTCTTTGCCTAGAAAGTGGAAGGTATATGCCCTCCCCTTAACTGGGTGATGAAAAAGCCAAACCACGCTTTCATGCTTTCTTCATTTCCAGTACTTAAATCCTTTAGCAGGCCTGCCCTCCCGAGTTGCTCTTAGAGAGCCATTTAAATGGTCGGTGAGAAAGGAACGACCTACGTGGGAAACAACTTTATTGCCAAGTGTTCCAACCCACTATAATAAAAAGTGGAGGCTGACAAAAGTCCCCTTCAACATTTTTTCTCAGCGATTAGCCTTCTCCTAGTATCTCTAAGATACATAAAGCCTTTTTTCTAAAAGTTGGGAAGCCTCCCGAGGGATTTTATCACTAAAGACTGAATTGGAAACCTTATTATGAACCTTAGCATTAGAAACTTTGAGCCGAGTCAGTATCCAAGCATCTTAAATATCTTAGTGCAAGGGTGGGGAAGAATTCACCCCCAAGACTACTCACCATATATCTCCCAAGATAACTACCCAATAGTGAACCAATTCACTTTGGGCTAATTTCTTAGAGAGAACACACTTCATTTTGAAAGCTCTAAAAAGAACAAGAAAATTTACTTTGTTGCAAACATTAAAACAAACCTCACCGTCCTTTGTTTTCTAAAAGGATCCACTTTATTTTACAAAGGTAAAACAACTTCATTTTTAATTTTAGCCAAAGCAACGAGAGAAAATCTTCCCCTATCGACTTTACCTTTTGTTGACCCAATTGCAATTTTCTTTGTTGATCAAGTTTGATTCAAGAGTTTATGTTGAAAATATATACTTTTCTATGAAAACATAAAAAGAACTCCATGATTTTTTGGAGCAAAATCTCCAAGTAGAAGTTAGAAAATCATTGCCTTGAAGGATAAAACAAATCTTGTTTTCTTTGCCTAGAATGTGGAAGGTATATGCTCTCCCCTTAACTGGGTGATGAAAAAGTCAAACCACTCTTTCGTGCTTTCTTCATTTCCAGTACTTAAATCCTTTAGCAGGCCTGCCCTCCCGAGTTGCTTTTAGGAGCCATTTAAATGGTCGGTGAGAGAGGAATGACCTAAGTGGGAAACAACTTTATCGCCAAGTGTTCCAACCCACTATAATAAAAAGTGGAGGCTGACAAAAGGCCCCTTCAACATTTTTTCTCAACGATTAGCCTTCTCCTAGTATCTCTAAGATACGTAAAGCCTTTTTTCTAAAAGTTGGGAAGCCTCCCAAGGGATTTTATCACTAAATACTGAACTGGAAACCTGATTACGAGCCTTAGCATTAGAAACTTTGAGCCGAGTCATAATCCAAGCATCTTAAATATCTTAGTGCAAGGGTGGGGAAGAATTCACCCCCAAGACTACTCACCATATATCTCCCAAGATAACTACGCAATTGTGAACCAATTCACTTTGGGTTAATTTCTTAGAGAGAACACACTTCATTTTGAAAGCTCTAAAAAGAACAAGCAAATTTACTTTGTTGCAAAGATTAAAACAAACCTCACCATCCTTTGTTGTCTAAAAGGATCCACTTTATTTTACAAAGGTAAAAGAACTTCATTTTCAATTTTAGCCAAAGCAAAGAGAGAAAATCTTCCCCTATCGACTTTACCTTTTGTTGACCCAATCGCAATTTTCTTTGTTGACCAAGTTTGATTCAAGAGTTTATGTTGAAAATACACACTTTTCTATGAAAAGATAAAAAGAACTCCATGATTTTTTGGAGCAAAATCTCCAAGTAGAAGTTAGAAAATCATTGCCTTGAAGGATAAAACAAATCTTGTTTTCTTTGCCTAGAAAGTGGAAGGTATATGCTCTCCCCTTAACTGGGTGATGAAAAAGCCAAACCACTCTTTCATGCTTTCTTCATTTCCAGTACTTAAATCCTTTAGCGGGCCTGCCCTCCCGACTTGCTCTTAGAGAGCCATTTAAATGGTCAGCGAGAGAGGAACGACCTAAGTGGGAAACGACTTTATCGCCAATTGTTCCAACCCACTATAATAAAAAGTGGAGGCTGACAAAAGGCCCCTTCAACATTTTTTCTCAGCGATTAGCCTTCTCCTAGTATCTCTAAGATACGTAAAGCCTTTTTTCTAAAAGTTGGGAAGCCTCCCGAGGGATTTTATCACTAAAGACTGAACTGGAAACCTGATTACGAACCTTAGCATTAGAAACTTTGAGCCGAGTCAGTATCCAAGCATCTTAAATATCTTAATGCAAGGGTGGGGAAGAATTCACCCCCAAGACTACTCACCATATATCTCCCAAGATAACTACCCAATTGTGAACCAATTTACTTTGGGTTAATTTCTTAGAGAGAACACACGTCATTTTGAAAGCTCTAAAAAGAACAAGCAAATTTACTTTGTTGCAAAGATTAAAACAAACCTCAGCATCCTTTGTTGTCTAAAAGGATCCACTTTATTTTACAAAGGTAAAAGAACTTCATTTTTAATTTTAGCCAAAGCAACGACAGAAAATCTTCCCCTATCGGCTTTACCTTTTGCTGACCCAATCGCAATTTTCTTTGTTGACCAAGTTTGATTCAAGAGTTTATGTTGAAAATACACACTTTTCTATGAAAAGATAAAAAGAACTCCATGATTTTTTGGAGCAAAATCTCCAAGTAGAAGTTAGAAAATCATTGCCTTGAAGGATAAAACAAATCTTGTTTTCTTTGCCTAGAATGTGGAAGGTATATGCTCTCCCCTTAACTGGGTGATGAAAAAGTCAAACCACTCTTTCATGCTTTCTTCATTTCTAGTACTTAAATCCTTTAGCAGGCCTGCCCTCCCGAGTTGCTTTTAGGAGCCATTTAAATGGTCGGTGAGAGAGGAATGACCTAAGTGGGAAACACCTTTATCGCCAAGTGTTCCAACCCACTATAATAAAAAGTGGAGGCTGACAAAAGGCCCCTTCAACATTTTTTCTCAACAAATTAGCCTTCTCCTAGTATCTCTAAGATACGTAAAGCCTTTTTTCTAAAAGTTGGGAAGCCTCCCAAGGGATTTTATCACTAAAGACTGAACTGGAAACCTGATTACGAACCTTAGCATTAGAAACTTTGAGCCGAGTCATAATCCAAGCATCTTAAATATCTTAGTGCAAGGGTGGGGAAGAATTCACCCCCAAGACTACTCACCATATATCTCCCAAGATAACTACCTAATTGTGAACCAATTCACTTTGGGTTAATTTCTTAGAGAGAACACACTTCATTTTGAAAGCTCTAAAAAGAACAAGCAAATTTACTTTGTTGCAAAGATTAAAACAAACCTCACCATCCTTTGTTGTCTAAAAGGATCCACTTTATTTTACAAAGGTAAAAGAACTTCATTTTTAATTTTAGCCAAAGCAAAGAGAGAAAATCTTCCCCTATCAACTTTACCTTTTGTTGAACCAATCGCAATTTTCTTTGTTGACCAAGTTTGATTCAAGAGTTTATGTTGAAAATACACACTTTTCTATGAAAAGATAAAAAGAACTCCATGATTTTTTGGAGCAAAATCTCCAAGTAGAAGTTAGAAAATCATTGCCTTGAAGGATAAAACAAATCTTGTTTTCTTTGCCTAGAAAGTGGATGGTATATGCTCTCCCCTTAACTGGGTGATGAAAAAGCCAAACCACTCTTTCATGCTTTCTTCATTTCCAGTACTTAAATCCTTTAGCGGGCCAGCCCTCCCGACTTGCTCTTACAGAGCCATTTAAATGGTCAGTGAGAGAGGAATGACCTAAGTGGGAAAAAACTTTATCACCAATTGTTCCAACCCACTATAATAAAAAGTGGAGGCTGACAAAAGTCCACTTCAACATTTTTTCTCAGCGATTAGCCTTCTCCTAGTATCTCTAAGATACGTAAAGCCTTTTTTCTAAAAGTTGGGAAGCCTCCTGAGGGATTTTATCACTAAAGACTGAACTGGGAACCTGATTACGAACCTTAGCATTAGAAAATTTGAGCCGAGTCAGTATCCAAGCATCTTAAATATCTTAATGCACGGGTGGGGAAGAATTCACCCCCAAGACTACTCACCATATATCTCCCAAGATAACTACCCAATTGTGAACCAATTTACTTTGGGTTAATTTCTTAGAGAGAACACACTTCATTTTGAAAGCTCTAAAAAGAACAAGCAAATTTACTTTGTTGCAAATATTCAAACAAACCTCACCATCCTTTGTTGTCTAAAAGGATCCACTTTATTTTACAAAGGTAAAAGAACTTCATTTTTAATTTTAGCCAAAGCAACGACAAAAAATCTTCCCCTATCGACTTTACCTTTTGTTGACCCAATCGCAATTTTCTTTGTTGACAAGGTTTGATTCAAGAGTTTATGTTGAAAATACACAGTTTTCTATGAAAAGATAAAAAGAACTCCATGATTTTTTGGAGCAAAATCTCCAAGTAGAAGTTAGAATATCATTGCCTTGAAGGATAAAACAAATCTTGTTTTCTTTGCCTAGAAAGTGGAAGGTATATGCTCTCCCCTTAACTGGGTGATGAAAAAGCCAAACCGCTCTTTCATGCTTTCTTCATTTCCAGTACTTAAATCCTTTAGTAGGCCTGCCTTACCGAGTTGCTCTTAGAGAGCCATTTAAATGGTTAGTGAGAGAGGAACGACCTAAGTGGGAAACAACTTTATCGCCAAGTGTTCCAACCCACTATAATAAAAAGTGGAGGCTGACAAAAGTCCCCTTCAACATTTTTTCTCAGCGATTAGCCTTCTCCTAGTATCTCTAAGATACGTAAAGCCTTTTTTCTAAAAGTTGGTAAGCCTCCCGAGGGATTTTATCACTAAAGACTAAACTGGAAACCTGATTACGAACCTTAGCATTAGAAACTTTGAGCCGAGTTAGTATCCAAGCATCTTAAATATCTTAATGCAAGGGTGGGGAAGAATTCACCCCCAAGACTACTCACCATATATCTCCCAAGATAACTACCAAATTGTGAACCAATTCACTTTGGGTTAATTTCTTAGAGAGAACACACTTCATTTTGAAAGCTCTAAAAAGAAATAGCAAATTTACTTTGTTGCAAAGATTAAAACAAACCTCACCATCCTTTGTTGTCTAAAAGGATCCACTTTATTTTACAAAGGTAAAAGAACTTCATTTTTAATTTTAGCCAAAGCAAAGAGAGAAAATCTTCCCCTATCGACTTTACCTTTTGTTGACCCAATCGCAATTTTCTTTGTTGACCAAGTTTGATTCAACAGTTTATGTTGAAAATACACACTTTTCTATGAAAAGATAAAAAGAACTTCATGATTTTTTGGAGCAAAATCTACAAGTAGAAGTTAGAAAATCATTGCCTTGAAGGATAAAACAAATCTTGTTTTCTTTGCCTAGAAAGTGGAAGGTATATGCTCTCCCCTTAACTAGGTGATGAAAAAGCCAAACCACTCTTTCATGCTTTCTTCATTTCCAGTACTTAAATCCTTTAGCAGGCCTTCCCTCCCGCGTTGCTCTTAGAGAGCCATTTAAATGGTCGGTGAGAGAGGAACGACCTAAGTGGGAAACAACTTTATTGCCAAGTGTTCCAACCCACTATAATAAAAAGTGGAGGCTGACAAAAGTCCCCTTCAACATTTTTTCTCAGCGATTAGCCTTCTCCTAGTATCTCTAAGTTACGTAAAGCCTTTTTTCTAAAAGTTGGGAAGCCTCCCGAGGGATTTTATCACTAAAGACTGAATTGGAAACCTGATTACGAACCTTAGCATTACACATTTTGAGCCGAGTCAGTATCCAAGCATCCTAAATATCATAGTGCAAGGGTGGGGAAGAATTCACCCCCAAGACTACTCACCATTTATCTCCCAAGATAACTACCCAATTGTGAACCAATTCACTTTGGGTTAATTTCTTAGAGAGAACACACTTCATTTTGAAAGCTCTAAAAAGAACAAGAAAATTTACTTTATTGCAAAGATTAAAACAAACCTCACCATCCTTTGTTGTCTAAAAGGATCCACTTTATTTTACAAAGGTAAAAGAACTTCATTTTTAATTTTAGCCAAAGCAACGAGAGAAAATCTTCCCCTATCGACTTTACCTTTTGTTGACCCAATCGCAATTTTCTTTGTTGACCAAGTTTGATTCAAGAGTTTATGTTGAAAATATACACTTTTCTATGAAAAGATAAAAAGAACTCCATGATCTTTTGGAGCAAAATCTCCAAGTAGAAGTTAGAAAATCATTGCCTTGAAGCATAAAACAAATCTTGTTTTCTTTGCCTAGAAAGTGGAAGGTATATGCTCTCCCCTTAACTAGGTGATGAAAAAGCCAAACCACTCTTTCATGCTTTCTTCATTTCTAGTACTTAAATCCTTTAGCAGGCCTGACCTCCCGAGTTGCTCTTAGAGAGCCATTTAAATGGTCGGTGAGAGAGGAACGACCTAAGTGGGAAACAACTTTATCGCCAAGTGGTCCAACCCATTATAATAAAAAGTGGAGGCTGACAAAAGTCCCCTTCAACATTTTTTCTTAGCGATTAGCCTTCTCCTAGTATCTCTAAGATACGTAAACCCTTTTTTCTAAAAGTTGGGAAGCCTCCCGAGGGATTTTATCACTAAAGACTGAACTGGAAACCTGATTACGAACCTTAGCATTAGAAACTTTGAGCCGAGTCAGTATCCAAGCATCTTAAATATCTTAATGCAAGGGTGGGGAAGAATTCACCCCCAAGACTACTCACCATATATCTCCCAAGATAACTACCCAATTGTGAACCAATTCACTTTGGGTTAATTTCTTAGAGAGAAAACACTTCATTTTGAAAGCTCTAAAAAGAACAAGCAAATTTACTTTGTTGCAAAGATTAAAGCAAACCTCACCATCCTTTGTTGTCTAAAAGGATCCACTTTATTTTTCAAAGGTCAAAGAACTTCATTTTTAATTTTAGCCAAAGCAAAGAGAGAAAATATTCCCGTATCGACATTACCTTTTGTTGACCCAATCGCAATTTTCTTTCTTGACCAAGTTTGATTCAAGAGTTTATGTTGAAAATACACACTTTTCTATGAAAAGATAAAAAGAACTCCATGATTTTTTGGAGGAAAATCTCCGAGTAGAAGTTAGAAAATCATTGCCTTGAAGGATAAAACAAATCTTGTTTTCTTTGCCTAGAAAGTGGAAGGTATATGCTCTCCCCTTAACTGGGTGATGAAAAAGCCAAACCACTCTTTCATGCTTTCTTCATTTCCAGTACTTAAATCCTTTAGCAGGCCTGCCCTCCCGAGTTGCTCTTAGAGAGCAATTTAAATGGTCGGTGAGAGAGGAACGACCTAAGTGGGAAACAACATTATCGCCAAGTGTTTCAACCCACTATAATAAAAAGTGGAGGCTGACAAAAGTCCCCTTAAAAAATTTTTCTCAGCGATTAGCCTTCTCCTAGTATCTCTAAGATAGGTAAAGCCTTTTTTCTAAAAGTTGGGAAGCCTCCCGAGGGATTTTATCACTAAAGACTGAATTGGAAACCTGATTACGAACCTTAGCATTAGAAACTTTGAGCCGAGTCAGTATCCAAGCATCTTAAATATCTTAGTGCAAGGGTGGGGAAGAATTCACCCCCAAGACTACTCACCATATATCTCCCAAGATAACTACCCAATTGTGAACCAATTCACTTTGGGTTAATTTCTTAGAGAGAACACACTTCATTTTGAAAGCTCTAAAAAGAACAAGAAAATTTACTTTGTTGCAAAGATTCAAACAAACCTCACCATCCTTTGTTGTCTAAAAGGATCCACTTTATTTTACAAAGGTAAAAGAACTTCATTTTTAATTTTAGCCAAAGCAAAGAGAGAAAATCTTCCCCTATCGACTTTACCTTTTGTTGACCCAATCGCAATTCTCTTTCTTGACCAAGTTTGATTCAAGAGTTTATGTTGAAAATACACACTTTTCTATGAAAAGATAAAAAGAACTCCATTATTTTTTGGAGCAAAATCTCCAAGTAGAAGTTAGAAAATCATTGCCTTGAAGGATAAAGCAAATCTTGTTTTCTTTGCCTAGAAAGTGGAAGGTATATGCTCTCCCCTTAACTGGGTGATGAAAAAGCCAAACCACTCTTTCATGCTTTCTTCATTTCCAGTACTTAAATCCTTTAGCAGGCCTGCCCTCTCGAGTTGCTCTTAGAGAGCCATTTAAATGGTCGGTGAGAGAGGAACGACCTAAGTGGGAAACAACTTTATTGCCAAGTGTTCCAACCCACTATAATAAAAAGTGGAGGCTGACAAAAGTCCCCTTCAAAATTTTTTCTCAGCGATTAGCCTTCTCCTAGTATCTCTAAGATACGTAAAGCCTTTTTTCTAAAAGTTGGGAAGCCTCCCGAGGGATTTTATCACTAAAGACTGAATTGGAAACGTGATTACAAACCTTAGCATTAGAAACTTTGAGCCGAGTCAGTATCCAAGCATCTTAAATATCTTAGTGCAAGGGTGGGGAAGAATTCACCCCAAAGACTACTCACCATATATCTCCCAAGATAACTACCCAATTGTGAACCAATTCACTTTGGGTTAATTTCTTAGAGAGAACACACTTCATTTTGAAAGCTCTGAAAAGAACAAGCAAATTTACTTTGTTGAAAAGATTCAAACAAACCTCACCATCCTTTGTTGTCTAAAAGGATCCACTTTATTTTACAAAGGTAAAAGAACTTCAGTTTTAATTTTAGCCAAAGCAAACAGAGAAAATCTTCCCCTATCGACTTTACCTTTTGTTGACCCAATCGCAATTTTCTTTCTTGACCAAGTTTGATTCAAGAGTTTATGTTGAAAATACACACTTTTCTATGAAAAGATAAAAAGAACTCCATTATTTTTTGGAGCAAAATCTCCAAGTAGAAGTTAGAAAATCATTGCCTTGAAGGATAAAGCAAATCTTGTTTTCTTTGCCTAGAAAGTGGAAGGTATATGCTCTCCCCTTAACTGGGTGATGAAAAAGCCAAACCACTCTTTCATGCTTTCTTCATTTCCAGTACTTAAATCCTTTAGCAGGCCTGCCCTCCCGAGTTGCTCTTAGAGAGCCATTTAAATGGTCGGTGAGAGAGGAACGACCTAAGTGGGAAACAACTTTATCGCCAAGTGTTCCAACCCACTATAATAAAAAGTGGAGGCTGACAAATATTCCCTTCAAAATTTTTTCTCAGCGATTAGCCTTCTCCTAGTATCTCTAAGATACGTAAAGCCTTTTTTCTAAAAGTTGGGAAGCCTCCCGAGGGATTTTATCACTAAAGACTGAACTGGAAACCTGATTACGAACCTTAGCATTAGAAACTTTTATCCGAGTCAGTATCCAAGCATCTTAAATATCTTAGTGCAAGGGTGGGGAAGAATTCACCCCCAAGACTACCCACCATATATCTCCTAAGATAACTACCCAATTGTGAACCAATTCACTTTGGGTTAATTTCTTAGAGAGAACACACTTCATTTTGAAAGCTCTAAAAATAACAAGCAAATTTACTTTGTTGCAAAGATTCAAACAAACCTCACCATCCTTTGTTGTCTAAAAGGATCCACTTTATTTTACAAAGGTAAAAGAACTTCATTTTTAATTTTATCCAAAGCAAAGAGAGAAAATCTTCCCCTATCGACTTTACCTTTTGTTGACCCAATCGCAATTTTCTTTGTTGACCAAGTTTGATTCAAGAGTTATGTTGAAAATACACACTTTTCTATGAAAAGATAAAAGAACTCCATTATTTTTTGGAGCAAAATCTCCAAGTAGAAGTTAGAAAATCATTGCCTTGAAGGATAAAACAAATCTTGTTTTCTTTGCCTAGAAAGTGGAAGGTATATGCTCTCCCCTTGACTGGGTGATGAAAAAGCCAAACCACTCTTTCATGCTTTCTTCATTTCCAGTACTTAAATCCTTTAGCAGGCCTGCCCTCCCGAGTTGCTCTTAGAGAGCCATTTAAATGGTCGGTGAGAGAGGAACGACCTAAGTGGGAAACAACTTTATCGCCAAGTGTTTCAACCAACTATAATAAAAAGTGGACGCTGACAAAAGTCCCCTTCAAAATTTTTTCTCAGCGATTAGCCTTCTCCTAGTATCTCTAAGATACGTAAAGCCTTTTTTCTAAAAGTTGGGAAGCCTCCCGAGGGATTTTATCACTAAAGACTGAATTGGAAACTTGATTACGAACCTTAGCATTAGAAACTTTGAGCCGAGTCAGTATCCAAGCATCTTAAATATCTTAGTGCAAGGGTGGGGAAGAATTCAGCCCCAAGACTACTCACCATGTATGTCCCAAGATAACTACCCAATTGTGAACCAATTCTCTTTTGGTTAATTTCTTAGAGAGAACACACTTCATTTTGAAAGCTCTAAAAAGAAAAAGAAAATTTACTTTGTTGCAAAGATTCAAAGAAACCTCACCATCCTTTGTTGTCTAAAAGGATCCACTTTATTTTACAAAGGTAAAAGAACTTCATTTTTAATTTTAGCCAAAGCAAACAGAGAAAATCTTCCCCTATCGACTTTACCTTTTGTTGACCCAATCGCAATTTTCTTTCTTGACCAAGTTTGATTCAAGAGTTTATGTTGAAAATACACACTTTTCTATGAAAAGATAAAAAGAACTCCATGATTTTTTGGAGTAAAATCTCCGAGTAGAAGTTAGAAAATCATTGCCTTGAAGGATAAAACAAATCTTGTTTTCTTTGCCTAGAAAGTGGAAGGTATATGCTCTCCCCTTAACTGGGTGATGAAAAAGCCAAACCACTCTTTCATGCTTTCTTCATTTCCAGTACTTAAATCCTTTAGCAGGCCTGCCCTCCCGAGTTGCTCTTAGAGAGCCATTTAAATGGTCGGTGAGAGAGGAACGACCTAAGTGGGAAACAACTTTATCGCCAAGTGTTCCAACCCACTATAATAAAAAGTGGAGGCTGACAAAAGTCCCCTTCAAAATTTTTTCTCAGCGATTAGCCTTCTCCTAGTATCTCTAAGATACGTAAAGCCTTTTTTCTAAAAGTTGGGAAGCCTCCCGAGGGATTTTATCACTAAAGAGTAAACTGGAAACCTGATTACGAACCTTAGCATTAGAAACTTTGAGCCGAGTCAGTATCCAAGCATCTTAAATATCTTAGTCCAAGGGTGGGGAAGAATTCACCCCCAAGACTACTCACCATATATCTCCCAAGATAACTACCCAATTGTGAACCAATTCACTTTGGGTTAATTTCTTAGAGAGAACACACTTCATTTTGAAAGCTCTAAAAAGAACAAGCAAATTTACTTTGTTGCAAAGATTAAAACAACCCTCACCATCCTTTGTTGTCTAAAAGGATCCACTTTATTTTACAAAGGTAAAAGAAATTCATTTTTAATTTTAGCCAAAGCAAAGAGAGAAAATCTTCCCCTATCGACTTTACCTTTTGTTGACCCAATCGCAATTTTCTTTGTTGACCAAGTTTGATTCAAGAGTTTATGTTGAAAATACACACTTTTCTATGAAAAGATAAAAAGAACTCCATGATTTTTTGGAGCAAAATCTCCAAGTAGAAGTTAGAAAATCATTGCCTTAAAGGATAAAACAAATCTTGTTTTCTTTTCCTAGAAAGTGGAAGGTGTATGCTCTCCCCTTAACTGGGTGATGAAAAAGCCAAACCACTCTTTCATGCTTTCTTCATTTCCAGTACTTAAATCCTTTAGCAGGCCTGCCCTCCCGAGTTGCTCTTAGAGAGCCATTTAAATGGTCGGTGAGAGAGGAATGACCTAAGTGGGAAACGACTTTATTGCCAAGTGTTCCAACCCACTATAATAAAAAGTGGAGGCTGACAAAAGTCCTCTTCAACATTTTTTCTTAGCGATTAGCCTTCTCCTAGTATCTTTAAGATACATAAAGCCTTTTTTCTAAAAGTTGGGAAGCCTCCCAAGGGATTTTATCACTAAAGACTGAACTGGAAACCTGATTATAAACCTTAGCATTAGAAACTTTGAGCCGAGTCAGTATCCAAGCATCTTAAATATTTTAATGCAAGGGTGGGGAAGAATTCACCCCCAAGACTACTCACCATATATCTCCCAAGATAACTACCCAATTGTGAACAATTCACTTTGGGTTAATTTCTAGCAAAAGGCAAAAAAATGGGTGCTGCCTAGCGGGTGACACGACTATTTGAGCTGATGGAGTATCGAGACTAGTGGGCTATGGTATTGTTGATGACCCTTGAATAAAGATTCTATCTGATTTTCTTTCTTTGCATCCAAACCTGTGAAAACATTGGGGATTTGAACACATCCTCACACAATATACACTATCTGTTTAGCATAGAAAAAATTGGTTATCTCTTTCGTGTTGTGTTTTCAAGTTATATTTTCAGAAAATCATCCATCAAAAACAAACAAGTGTTAAAATTTTCTAAAAAACCTAGAAACAAAGAAAATAGGGCAATATAGCGCATAGGAGCAACTTGCAAGCCAAAACTTAGCACTCTCACCCATCAAAATAACACATAACAGTCAGAAAATTGATAAAAATTTCATTAGCACTTTGAGTCTAAATGATAGCGCGTAATCATTCTCTCAAAAACAATTATAAACAATCCAAGCTAGTGCATGGTAGAGGTAGCTTAATGCATCAGGATATTTTTGTAGTGCATCTAGATCATACCTTAGCGCATCCGGTCTCTGGCTTAGTGCATGGTTAAAACTAGGAAAAATAGAGAAAATCAAGCCTTTTGGGAAAATTTTGCCAAACTTCTTGAGTACCCTTTCAGGCCTAGTATTGAACTCAGTTATCACAAAGCAAAGCCAAATATCAAAGAAATCATTTCCAAATCAAACAAGTTAGTCTTAGAACAACAATTTTCAAATCCAAAACTAGCTAGGGATAAGACTTTATCCTATCAAAATCAGGTAGTACCATCACATTGATCAAAGGTCTGCCATCTAAATGGATTCTATCAAATAAACATACCTAGTTTAAACTTAAGTCATTGAATCAAGTCTCGATATCGGGAGACTCTTATCCATATCATTTTGGCACACTTTGTCATGGAGGCGAATCTAACTAAACCTCTACTTGATAAACTAGGCTTAAATTTTCAAATGAAGTATCCTAATCCAAACAATCGAAGGAAACCATTGATCACTCATGTATGACCACTCCTCATATTTTGAGAAGAAAAAGTCTGCATCACAGAACTAAGTTGAAGAAGTGACAACTTAGTTCTAAGACACTTGCAAAATGGAACAAGTTTCTCTACATAAATCGTCAACACTTTAAATCACATCACACCTTCCTCTATCATATGCGGTTGTACCTTCAAGGCAAATCAAACGAATTTGAAGAAGAACCATTGAGAAGTAGATCTTTTTGCCAAAAAGAAGCACTCAGACAACGCCTAAATCATGGAGGAAGGATCAACCCCGCTTTCTTCCCTCAAGTTTGCATCACCTATAACGAAGCTATACCTTAACAACCCACTCCTAAAAGAGAAGAAGAAGAATTTATCCCCTTTGTCATAGAAAGCTTTTACTAGATGCCCATCGTCACTCACTCTCAAAGAAACAAGCAAAGCAAGCCACAACCAGAGTCAAGTATGTGTCATAGATTATCAAATCCTTTCGAGTATACTAATCTAGGAGACTTAAATCACTAAGGAACTCCTTCAAGAATGTCAAGAAAACCCATCATTCCAAAGGCTCATGGAAAGACTCATTGAAGCTAACAAGGAAAAATATATGCTCATGCTAACTAGCAAAGGAGTTAGACTTCCTAAATATTTGGGTACTAAAAATGTAAGGAATGTAGACGAACAAAATTTTAGGACAAGGACCCAAAATTACACCTGTCAAGAACAACAGAGAGAAGAAGAAACACAAGATCCTGAACAACATAACATACCTGAACACAACCATACCCAAACTAGGGATAATGAAAGGGGAGAAGCTTTCCCTCAACATACAAATGCAACCTTGGTCACTCTTACACAACAAATTCAAATGTTGCAAAGACCAATGAAAGACATGCAACAGGGGACCACAGTGCGATACTCCTTGGATGAGATTTTTCCTTACCCCTTTGACATTATATTAAACATGATACCTTTTCCCCCAAATTTAGATATACCAAAATACGACAAGTATGATGGTAAGAGTGATCCCCGTGATCATGGTCAGTAATTTTGTACCATAAGCCTAGAATTTTCTCATGATGACACTTACTTAATGAGGCTATTCCCAAGAAGTTTGGGAGCACAAACAATGGAGTGGTTATCTAAGCTAACACCTCCCTTCAGATCCTTTGATGAGTTGGTGAACAAATTTATCACACAATACTCCTATAATATTCAACATGCAATCACCATATTGGATGTATGTGTTGGTTAACAGATTTGTCTTTAGCACTTTATTTAATTTGAATACCCTTAAAACCAAGGAATGAAAGACAAGTTTTACCAAACAGTTGGAAAATCATTATATTGATTAACCTCTGAATTAAGGTATAGCTCCCTCTAGTAAATATTCAATCAACTTCAAGTTACACACAACCAATATTATACTTTTCACCAGAAAGTATAGAAAAGGTTATTGCATTCACAAGTCAACACCAAATGAACGCAAGCATT
The DNA here is from genome assembly GCF_030272615.1 of Cryptomeria japonica. Lineage (NCBI taxonomy): Eukaryota > Viridiplantae > Streptophyta > Pinopsida > Cupressales > Cupressaceae > Cryptomeria > Cryptomeria japonica. Next base: position 883,226,593 of record NC_081409.1, read on the forward strand.
GATTTATATATAACTCTTTATATGAAGCCGACAGACTTCACATGTACACTAAAACAAAATGAAAAGCTTATAAGGTGAATCTCGCTAGTAATTTTTTGCGCACATAGAAAGCTATAATGGATCTTTACTTCAAACAGATTCTCACAGAAATCAAATTTCAGACATCAAACACATAGATTCAAAGTCAAAGATAACTATTATTCGATTTTCATTCATAGATGATTATCAACCTTCCATACAAAGAGTCTTTCAGCAAAATTCAAGAGATAGTTTTTCAAAAACTTAGTGAACCCCAATAAAGTCATTACAGAACATATTAATAGGTCACTACGCCAATAGTTTGAACCAAAGATAAAATTAACTCGAAAGAGTTAATGAGAAACTACCCTAACTGCATAATTTAAACTAAAAACAAATGACTAGACTCGCTAGCAGACAACTACCAGCAGTGCTAGTCATGTCATCGATTCCATCTCCATTGGATTTCCCGGGTTATTAGATTTAATGGACATCATAACCACCTTTGCTGCACTCCACTCATGATGCACCTTCGAGAATTCCTGAATTACTGTAACATGTGGCAAGCTGATGTGTATTACTCTCTACTTCCAGAGTTCTTTCGTCCTCTTTACCATTTGTACTTTGTCCCTGTGTGAATCCAAGTGATCCAGACAAATCGTGAGCATCGGTTCCACTTTCAAAATACTCGTAAAATCTTCCATAGCCAAGGATTTCTCCACTTTAATTTGTTTAATGTGGTTGTTGAATTGATTGATCATCTCTGTAGTATTTTCCAAAGTCTGGTTATCTTCCTTAAGCAATTGAACATCCACGTAGCACAAATCCTTTTGCATAGTTGTTCTTAAGGTTGTTAGTTCACCTCTTAGATTGGCAGATTCGCTATGACCTTGTTCAATAATTTGGTTGCGCCACTCTATGCTTTCCCTGCATATAAAAATTATGTCCTCATTCAGCCTTGGCACTTGTCTTTCGACAAGAAAGTTCATCAAGCCATAGCGTTGGATATCTCATGCTTGCTTTGAAATCACTGCCCATTTAGTCTTTTCTTTTTTCCATGAGATTAAATCGGCGTCTAGTTCCCTGGTAACCTCATTAGCATCCTTGAAAATCTGAACTATATCTAATATGTAATTGGTTCCTTGATGCACGATCGAGGTGAGCCATTAAGAGAAAATCTCTGCGATCATTTTGTTTTGTTGAACCTCATCAAAGAACTTCTAATTCCCTGGGGATTTTGAACTAAAAAGGACCGAGCTCTACGACAATGGCAATGGACTGTTCTGCAGGGCATGAATATATTGCGCCATTTGCATTAAATTCTGGTTCAACTTAGCCTTGTCCTTCTCATCCTTCCAAGTGTGGGAGATAATCCATTTAGTCGAAGTCTCCAAATGTTTTACGTCAACTGCTCTGGTTCTGACCCCCCAAAACAACCCACTCAATGGTATAATCTACCTGTGAAGCAATCATGGCATCCTTATCAGATGTAGGTTTGGCAATGTCTACAGTCCAGTGCTTTGTGTCTTCATCAAAACCAATCATTGTCTCCATTTTTAATCGCTTTGGCTTCGTGGATCTTCCCAAGCATTTACTTACAGCATCTTCCATCAACACCGAAATAGGAACCACATTTCTTTTCCTGGTAATTGAGTCATTTAACCATTTAGGAGCCAGTGTCAGTTCCTTAGATTGCATAGCTCCTGAAGGTGGCTATGTAGCATTATTTGCATTGGATTGGATATCAAGCACGGGTGAATCTTGAGCAGTAGCATTTAAGTCAGTTAAGACCTTATCAACATCCAAAATAGGGGTCACCATATCACATTGTACTTCCTCAGTGTCCAAATCTAGAATGAGATGAGCGACAGCTAGCTGAAAGTTCTTCTTGTGCCTTGACCTGGTAACCCGACCACCAATAGAAAGTGCAGCTTCAGTGTCAAGTTTCTCTTCTTTAATCTTAGCCTGCCTTTTCCCTACAACAAAAACAGGAATGTTAGTTAAAACATAAGTTTTTCTTGTGGCCCTACTCTTTCCATTTTTGTTTCATGAACTAGTTGCTCTCACTAGATGAAATCGGCAACTCCTAAGCCAATTTTTTGTTCTGCGAATTATGCTGAAAGTGCATGTTTGAATGCTATCTTCCATCTTTTTACTCCAGTCAACTTCTGGGAGAGGCTCATTATGTTCTTATTTCATAAACTCTGAATCCAGTACATCTTCATTATCAGTAGTGACACCTAAAGTATCCATTGGCAATTTCATGTCATGAATCTATTTCAAAGTTAACCTGGACCAACTCCTCTTTCTCACTTCAAACTCATATGGGCAATCTTTCCAATAATCCTCCAACTGGGGTACATGTTGATTAGGCACTATCTTCTTCACATATTGGGCAATAAAACCTTTACTATCAAAGTTATCCCTTTTTACAAAGGTTTTCAAATGAAATCTTCTGAACTCTAGCTCAAGATTTAGTGCATCAAAGACAGGCCTACAATTGTAATGGCCTAAATTGATGGGAAAAATTCCACTTGTGCCAGAATCTTTACCATAATCCTTCATGACATAGGCTAGCTACCTGGAAACTTCAATCAAGATACAAGAGTCTAAAACATACCTGGGTAGCCTAAAGGGTTCACCTTTAAAACCTCCAACCCTTATGTAAGTGAAGTGATTAAACTGTGTAAAGAAACTGCCATAGATTTTAACCAGTTCAACCGCTTCTACAGACATTCTCCTATGCAAGTTATCTTCTAATTCAAAGGTCAACCTCCCAACAAAGTTGTCGTTCCAGCAAAGATAATCATCAACATGTCCTTTTAAAGTCAAATGGGGGTGATACTCATAAATTTTAATAGCTTGAACCCATTTAGCATGGAATAATCTAGACCATTTCCTCACACAGGCTAGCATATATAATAGGTATGAAGACATATAGAAATTCGACATCCCAAGATAATTACTCAAACCCCCATGCAATCTTTCTGCAATAACAATTCCCCAGTCAATGAACTGATTTTTATCTAGAGTTACCTGAATGAAGAAATACATCCAGTCTTCCCAATAGAAGGAGTTTGAATTCCCCTTGACTGTGCTCAATAATATGACCAAATCTCTAATCGCAGGAATCAAATGCTCATGGGTTAAGGGTCTTGGTAGCCTTGAACCCCCTTTTTGAAACTTCAAAAGACAATTTTGCGCAATGACAGTTCTATAATATGACTTTTTCTTAGAATAAATTCCTTAATATTTTCCAATTGTCCAATCTTCATAGGGTTCTCGATGTGGGATACCCATGGCAGCCATTACTATTTGTCTATCAATGGATAACAAAACCTCGCCATTATTTTTTCTTATGCATCTGTAAAATTTATCGCAGTGGTTCATTCATTCTACAGCCAACTCAGGGCAAGGAGCAGCTGTGGGAAATGCGGCTACTTCTAATAAACCACTTTGTGCAATATCTCTCATCATAGGATCAGCAACTTAGTTTAACACTCTTTCTAGGAAATCATCTAAATCTAGTTGCACTAAAGTTTTATCACCCAGCTCTTGTAAGGAACTTACAAGGGAAGAAGAGTTCACTAATTTAGGCAGAGTGGGCCTCATGTTTTAGCTCATGATTTTCTCTAATTAACCCAGACAAAGAAGAAAAGGGAAAACAGAAACAAACAGCTATCAAAATATCCAGAGCTTTTCTAAAACAAACTGCAACAATTAGGAAAGTTGTTTGAACACACCTTCCTCTGTCATCTGCAAACCCCTGTCACGGTCAATTTCTTCCCGCTCCACAAACTCTTCTTAACACTTAACCAAAAAAAATGATAATCTCGACATGATAGCTACCTAAATTAAAAGCCAAGAAAAACTTACCCATGATTACTACAAATTGTCCTCATTACTCTTCTCTCGTGTGACCTTACTCTGAAATGATTGCATTCGAGCATGCATTAAATGCCAAGTAACTTCATATATGACACTACGGATCCCCACACCACACTTTCTATAAATGGCAGATTTCAAATCATTAAAGAAAGAATATTCCTCTTCTTTACCACCATTTATCATATCTTAAAATCCGTGTCGCCGCCTCATGCCAAGTCACATGATCTCCAAGAAGCATAAACATTGAACTCTAAATCTTGAGAAACAAAACCAACATAAAACATAAACATGAAAAATCTTGAACTTTGAACCTTGAACCAAAAAGTTTCAAGTTCAAGGTTCAAAGAATGTGAAATGCAGACAAGGACTAGCATAGACTCAAAACCGCATGGGAGGAAAAGCTTTTAATACAACGCTCATTGAACTTTGAACCTTGAACCAAAAAAGGTTCAAGTTCAAGGTTCAAGTTCAACGTCCAGTGAAACTTAAGGAAAGCAGCAAAGATTGAACTACATGGGAAATTCTAATCAAATGACTCGACCAACGGACCAGATGGGGACATAACTCAAACAAGGAGACATATAGAATGGAAATTTATATGTGCCACCAACAGTGGCTCTGGATGGGGATTGCAACTATAAAGTACCAAGCAAGGGAACCTCAGAATCTCTGGCTTCACAAAATGACTTAAAACAAAGTCTGGACTCACAACAAAACTGATGCACCTATACTAACACAACAGAATTGTATATACAAACTAACAGGGGATGCCTATTTAAAATTGATGAAATTTTAAGTCCTCCCCATTGTAAGACAGGGGTAACTCAAAGCCATCCTAGTAAGCAAGTTTAAAAGAATTGGGGCCCCTTACTTCATGAATTATATAAGGTCCTTTCCACAGTGACTCAAATTTGCCATGAGCACCTTTTGACTCTCTCCTTTTATCCCATAATAACACCAGATCCCCTTTCATGAACTTCCTAGGCCTTGCCTTTTGATCAAAAAATTTTTTAACCCTCATCTAATGTTCTATAATCCTATCAACTAGCTTTTCCCTCTCTTCCTCAATTTTGGGTAAGTACATAACTCTTTTTTCAAAGGAACTCTGAAAAAATGCATCTTCTACTACAATCTGCAATCTGGAAGCCGATAACTCTAAAGGAAGAGATATTTGAGCACCAATTCCATATACTAACTCAAAAGGCGACATCCCTATGGCTCATTTTGGTGAAGTTCGATTTGCCCACAAGGCTTCATGCAACTTTTTGTGCCAATCTCTGAAATTTTCATTAACCAAATTCCTCATGATATTAATCAAGTTTTTGTTACTTGATTCTACTTGGCCAATACCCTATGGGTAATAATCAGAAGCATGTGCCAAATAAATTCCATGATCATAGAAAAATAAAATTAACTCAAATAGAAAGAAATTTGATGCATTATCTGTGACTATTTTCTGAGGAACCCCAAACCTGACAAGAATATTGTCCTTAAAGAACGTACACACAATCTCTGTAGTGGTCTTTTTCACAAGGATAGCTTCCACCCACTTAGTGAAATAATTAGTTGCTATTAATATGTGAGTGCGTCTAGCACTGGAAATTGGGTTCAGAGGACCAATAAAATCTAACCCCCATTGTTTAAAGGGCTCTTCAATTACCATAGGTCTTAAGGGCAAGGCAGCCAGCTGGGATTTTCCCATGAACGATTTGCACTTGTCACACTTCACCACCCATGTATACGCATCTCTAAACAGTCCTGGCCAATTGTAACAATTTCTCAAGATTTTATATCCAGTAACTGTAGAAGAAAAATGACCATCGCACACCTCATCATGAAAAGTTTTTAGTAAAGCCTCTTGATGCGATTTGTCTACACACCTGAGAAAAGTACCATCCAAGCCTTTCTTGTATAATATGTCATAAAAAATAACATACTTTGAAGCTTTCAACATCAAATTTTATTTCTCTCTAGGAGAGAGATGACTTAGATAGTCTCCATAAGTGAGATAATAGGCAACATCGGTGAACCAGGAATCCTGATGACTCACAAATAGGGTTAAGGGTAGAGTTTCCTCCTCTTCAAACTTATTCTTCACCATTAGTTTACAAAGGCCTTGTCCTCTGACCAGCTTAGTGGGATTGATATCCAAATTGAACTCCTGAATTTTAGAGACCCAAGATGCTCTATTGTTGATACCAATATCTTGCTGAGTTAAAACACTTTTCACTGCAGAGTTTGGATTAAATACAATTGAATCTGAATGAAGTATATAGTACCTAAATTGTTTCACGGCTTTCACTACTACATAAGCCTACTTTTATATCTATGAGTATTTTAACTCGTTCTTCTTCAGATGTATGCTCATGAAGGAGATTGGAACTTCCTCATTATCTTCACCCTTCTACACCAAAATTCCAGACATAGTATGCTCTGATGCATAGCAATAAATAATAAAATCTTTACTAAAATCTGGGTTAACCAAAGAAGGTGCCTGCGCAATTGCTCTCTTTATTTCCTCAAAAGCCCTTTTACCTTCCTCATTCCACTTAAAAGATGCCTTCTCACTCATCATATTTACAATATATTTAGTAGTCTCAACAAAATCAAGAATAAAATGCCTTAGAAAGTTCACCAATCCAAAAAAATACCTCACTCCATTTTTGTTGGAAGGAAGACTGAGGTGTTGTATTGCTTTTACCCTCTGTGGATCTACCTTCACTCCCTCATGTGAAATAATATGTCCCAAAAGTTTCCCTTCTGTGACACCAAAAATTGACTTTTTTGGATTTAACAATACTCCATGTTCTCTGCATCTCACCAATACCTTCCTCAAATCCCGCACATGATGTTTCCTCTTCTTGGAGAAAACCATCAAATCGTCTAAATACACCACAATGATCTTGTCCCTCAAATGCCTAAAGGAAAGGTCCATTGCTCTTTGAAAGGTTTCCCCTGCATTAATCAATCCAAATGACATTCTATTATATGCAAAGGTGCCCCAAGGAGTTATAAAGGTTGTCTTGTGTTGATCTTGCTCAGAGACACTAATTTGGTTATATCCAGAGAAGCCATCCAACATGGACATCATCTCTGACCCTAAAATAGTTTGTAAAATATGGTCCATCGCTGGCAGGGGATAATTATCCTTCACGCTTTCTTGGTTTATGTTCCTAAAATCAACACAGATTCTTGTTTCATCATTTTTCTTCCTAACCAGGATGATATTAGCAATCCAAGTTGAATGATGTAAAGGATAAATAATTTAGGCTTTCAACATCTTGTCAACCACATGGAATATCGCCTCTGCTACTTTTGGATGAAAGTTCCTCAACTTCTGTCAAAAAGGATTGAAACCTGGCTTCAAAGGAATGTGATGTTGGAAATTACCATCCCTGAATTCTTTAAATCATCGTAGCACCATGCAAATACATCTTTGAACTCAACCAACAAGCTAATGAATCTTCTTTTTTCCTCTTTAGAACAACATTTTCCCAAATTAACAAATTTAGGATCCTCCTTAGTACCAATGTTAGTTTTCGCATACTCACCAGAATTTTGAAATGTAGGAGCCTCTTTCTCCCCTTGCTTAACATACCCATCTTTCCTATCAAAAAGGCGTTCAAGAGAAACTAAACCCTTCGAGATTTTATTTCCTTTCAACTATAACATTCCATCATGCAGTTCCTCTGGTGTATTGGGAGAAAACTCTTTACAGCGCCTCTGATCCTTCATAAAACAAAGATGTAAAAACCTCAGCACAGTGTAAAAAGTTCCGAATCTATCTATCATTTTCAAACACTTGCCAAGATTCAGAATTGTCAGGCATGTAGGGTCTATAAATTAACTCCACCCTGTAGGTATCAGTTGTGAAATCTGGATGAGGCACTAATAAAGCTGTAGATACCGCAAGAGAATCCACCTTCAAGTTAAACTCCCTTGGCATTGCTTCAATTGAGAAGGCATCAAATGCTTTGATCTCATCCCAAACATGATTCCTGTAATTTTTGAATCTCTCATTTTTAATAGCAAATAAACCTCTCACTTGTTTTACAATAAGTTCAACATCACCTCTAACTTTCAACATTTTGATATGGAATCTCCTCGCTTCAACAAGACCCAATAACAAAGCTTCATATTCAGCTGTATTATTTGTGTTTTGGAAATTCAATTTGAAAGCATAAGGAATAACTTTTCCTTGAGGAGGTATTAATACAACCTCGACCCCTAAACCAGAAGATGAACAAATCCCATCAAATTCCATAGACCAGAATTCATCCAACATACCCAAATCTATAGCCTCTTTCTCCCCTTGAGGATCAGCTGATATCATATAATTTCCAAAACCACAATCTTGATACAAAATCTGAGCTTTCGGATCATCTAAAGGGAAAACTGTGTATTTATCTTTTGTTTCAGGGTGCAAAATAACTCTTTGCTTTCCAACGATGATCATTGCCTGAGACCAATCCATTCTAATTTCCCCTCCCATATCTTTACAGAAGGTGCGACTCACCAGCATGCCATAACTAGCAGGGATGTCGGCCACTAGAATTGTCAACTTGATTCTCTTGTCAGAGTGTGCTACTAAAGCAACCTATGCATCCTTAATCTGCCCTAATAAAGGAACTTGCTTGGAATCCATGGAGTAATTTTTGCCAAAAGTCTTTGTTAAGGTTAAACCTAATGCTTTTTCTAAGGCGGAGGGTATGACATTGTCTGATGCTTCTGAATCTATTATACAATTTCTCAATTTATGCCCAGTAATATACAAAGACACATAGAAAGGTTCTGGTTTATTTTCAAAATTAGGTTCAATCAATTCGGCTTGTTGAGGAATAGTTTTCAATGCTACTTCGGGAAGTACTAAAGTAGGACTGACATTTTCATGTGCTAAATAATTACCATTCACTGGCATTTGGGTTTCACTTGCTAAGGCATGAGCATCGTTTCCCTTGACAAATTCAACTAGTCTATCTAACTCCTTAGGGTTCAATTTCAGATACTCAGCTGGAGTGATCTGGAGATAGGATGACTTGCAAAATTCAATGATATCCAAAGGATTATTAAATGAATCAGAACTAGAAGAAGCAACTTCTTGAATAACTTTTGAAACACCTCCATGATGAGTCCGAATTTCCTTTTCTTTTACAAAGCTATGAACAGATGTTAAAACATCTCGAGACTTCAAATTTTGCTGATTTCTAGTAAGGATTGCGTATGAGGAATCTTCCACAGAAACAAACATGTTTCCTCCCCTTTCTGAATTGGAGACATATTCCATATAATGAATTTCAAAGTCGCTAGGCATACTTTGGGAAGTTCCTTCATCAGCTTCTAAGATTGTTTCTCCTTTACTGATCATTTGAGAAAAATGAACCATCTTTGGACATGAAGAACCATCATGTTCATCAGTTAAATGAAACACACATGAGTTTTTCTTAGGAGGTGGCGGTTCAATAGAAAGTCTTTATTGCGTAGGAGGCAATTGTAATTGTCTTCCTCCATTTCCTCCTTGTTGATTGGGATATCTTCTAGGAATGTCCTGGTAAGGTTGAGAATATGAAGCACTTGTTTTAGGAGCCTGTCTTTTTAGGGCAATTACATCATTCATTAATCGTTGAATCACAGGATCTAAAGAAGTAGATGCATTTGCAACCTGAGAAGTAGGAGTTTGCACTTCTCTTTTCCACTTGCCTACCATGATTAAATCATCTTCTAGACTTACAGCTGAAGATTTCATATCATCAAGAGTTTGTAAGGGCTCGCGCCTCATCAAGAAACTTATTTCTATGGGCATGGAGTTCATGAAGAAACACTTCATGTTTTCAGCGGAGGGTTTTTGTGCAGTTGGAATTTTATGGAAAGTTTATTGAAATGAGCAACAAAGTCCCTCATAGGATCTGTTATTTCCTTCTTTAATTGAGCCAGCTGAGCGATAAGTGAATGCTCATCCTCAGTCAATTTGAATTTGGCTTCAAAACTATCTATTAAAACTTGCCAATTTGTAATAGTTCCATTAGGCAGATGATAGAACCAATCAATGGCTATGTCAGTAAGAGTTTGAACAAATAACCTCACTGCCACATCCTCATGTTGAACTGCCAACACTCCACATGCAACTTTGAAAGCATTTAAGTGTTCAGTAGTGGTTACTTTTCCATCTCCACTAAACTTAGGTAAATGTTCTTTCGCTCCCTTAGGAAGGTTATGGGTCGCCCCCAAAGCTAAAGGTTCGATTGCAGCACCCCAAGGATTGTTGGCCATTTCTCCAGTAGGATTCAAAGGGGTAAGGTTAATAACAAGTGGAGGTACAACACTGTGTAAAGTTAAGGCTTGATAGATAGGTGAAGAGGTTGTTCTTGGTGGAGATATGGGTCTACTTCTAGCCCTTCTAGGTGTAACTTGAGAAACAAAACCAAGGTCTAAAAGTTCTTGGAAGGTGTGATCAACAATTCCCTCCCTCCGTTGTGACCGGGTATAAGACTTAGACTCCAGTGTGAAAAGTAGTCAGGGTAACAAGCATTTGGGATTTTGTTGTCGATTATTAGGAATTTGAATAAAGAAAAGTCTAGGAACAATTACCCCCTCAAAAACCAACATAGAATGGTTTGCTTGTCTTTCTATTTCGTCGAGGAATGCACTTATTCTGTCGTACTCAACTCGACTCCTTCTATGTCTCCAAGCTAGAGTATCTAACTCAGAGATAATGTTACTTTGCTCTTCTTGCACCCAATTTAAATTTGGTTGTAAAATAGGTAAGAACCCTTCATGAGGTAGCACCATTTATCAAGAACAAACCATCACTATAACGATGACTTTTGTTAAAACCAATTTTCTCGTTCTCCCTAGCAGAGTCGCCAAAAATCTGTTGGTAATAAACAAATTTGCCTTTCACACTTTATTTAATTTGAATACCCTTAAAACCAAGGAATGAAAGAAAATTTTTACCAGATAGTTGAAAATCATTATATTGATTAACCTCTAAAATAAGGTACAACTCCCTCTAGTAAATATTCAATCAACTTCAAGTTACACACAACCAATATTATACTTTTCACTAGAAAGCATAGAAAAGGTTATTGCATTCACAAGTCAACACCAAATGAACACAAGCATTGATTTATATATAACTCTTTATATGAAGCCAATAGACTTCACATGTACACTAAAACAAAATGAAAAGCTTATATGGTGAATCCCGCTGGTAATTTTCTGAGAACATAGAAAGCTATAACAGATCTTTACTTGAAATAGATTCTCACAGAAATCAAATTTTAGACATCAAACACATAGATTCGAAGTCAAAGATAACTGTTATTCAATTTTCATTCATAGATGATTATCAACCTTCCATACACAGTCTTTTAGCAAAATTCAAGACATAGTTTTTCAAAAACTTAGTGAGCCACAATAAAGTCATTACAAAACATATAAATAGGTCACCAGACCAATAGTTTGAATGAAAGATAAAATTAACTCGAAAGAGTTAATGAGAAACTACCCTAACTGTATAATTGAAACTAAAAACAAACGACTAGACTCGCTGGCAGACCATGGCCAGCAATGCTATTCATGTCGTCGATTCCATCTCTATTGGATTGCCCAAGTTATTAGTTTGAATGGACACCATAACCGCCTTTACTGCACTCCACTCACGATGCACCTTCAAGAATTCGTAAATTATTTTAATGTGCAGCAGGATGATGTGTATTACTCTCTGCTTCTACAGTTCTTTCTTCCTCTTTACCATCTATACTTTGTCCCTGTGTGAATCCAAGTGATCCAGACAAATCATGAGTATCGATTCCACTTTGGAAATCCTCATAAAATCTTCCACAGCAAAGGATTTCTCCACTTTAATTTTTTTAATGTGGCTGCTGAATTGATTGATCATCTCTACAGTATTTTCCAAAGTCTGGTTATCTTCCTTAAGCAATTGAACATCCACGCAGCGCAAATCCTTTTGCATAGTTGTTCTTAAGGCTATTAGTTCACTTCATAGATTGGTGGATTTGCTATGACCTTGTTCAATGATTTGGTTGTGCCACTCTATGCTTTCCCTGCATATAAACATTATGTCCTCATTCGGCCCTGGCACTTATCTTTTGGCAAGAAAGTTCATCAAGCCATAGCGTTGGATATCTTGCGTTTGCTTTAAAATCACTTCCCATTTAGTCTTTTCTTTTTTCCATGAGATTAAATTGACATCTAGTTCCTTGGTAACCTCATTAGCATCTTTGAAAATCTGAACTAAATCTGATATGTAATTGGTTCCTTGATGCATAATCAAGGTGAGCCATTCAGAGAAAATCTCTGTGATCATTTTGTTTCGTTGAACCTCATCACCGAACTTCTGAGACAACAGCAATGGACTGTTCTACAGGGCATGAATGTATTGGGCCATTTGCATTAAATTCTGCTTCAACTCAGCCTTGTCCTTCTCATCCTTCCAGGTGCGGGAGATAATCCGTTTAGTCAAAGTCTCCAAATGTTTTACGTCAACTGCTCTATTTCTGACCCCCAAATCAACTCATTCAATGGTATAATCTGCCTCTGAAGCAATGGTAGCATCCTTATCAGATGTAGTTTTGGCAATGTCTGCAATCCAGTGCTTTGTGTCTTCGTCAAAACCAATCATTGTCTCCATTTTTAACCAGTTTGGCTTCATGGATCTTCCCAAGCATTTACTTACAAAATATTCCATCGACACCACAATAGGAACCACATTTCTTTTCCTGGTAATTAAGTCATTTAACCATTTAGGAGCTAGTGTCAGTTCCTTAGATTGCATAGCTCCTGAAGGTGGATGTGTAGCATTGTCTACATTGGACAGGATGTCAAGCACATGTGAATCTTGAGCAGTAGCATTTGAGTCAGTTAAGACCTTATCAGTATCAAAAACAACAGTCACCATATCGCACTGTACTTCCTCGGCATCCAAATCCAGAATGAGATGAGCAGCAGGTGGCTGAAAGTTCTTCTTGTGCCTTGACCTGGTAACCTGACCACCAATAGAAAGTGCAGCTTTAGTGTCAAGTTTCTCTTCTTTCATCTTAGCTTGCCTTTTCCTTGCAATAGAAATAGGGATGTTAGTTAAAATAGAAGTTTTTCTTGTAGCTTTCCTCTTTCCATTTTTGTTTCTTGAACTGGATGCTCTCACTAGATGAAATCAGTGACTCCTAAGCCAATTTTTTGTTCTGCAAATTATGCTAAAAGTGTGTGTCTGAATGCTATCTTCCATATTCTTACTCTAGTCAACTTTTGGGAGAGGTTCATTATGTACTCATTTCACAAACTCTGAATCTAGTATATCTTCATTATCAGTAGTGACACCTGAAGTATCCACTGGCAATTTCATGTCATGAATCTATTTCAAAGTTAACCTGCACCAACTCCTCTTTCTCACTTCAAACTCATTTGGACAATCTTCCCAATAATCCTCCAACTAGGGTACATGTTGATTAGGCACTATCTTCTTCACATATTGGGCGATAAAATATTTACTATCAAAGTTATCCCTTTTTACAAAGGTTTTGAAATGAAATCTCTTGAACTCTAGCTCAAGATTTAGTGCATCAGAGACAGGCCTACAACTGTAATGGCCTAAATCGATGGGAAAAATTCCACTTGTGCCAAAATCTTCACCATAATCCTTCACGACATAGGCTAACTACCTGGAAACTTCAATCAAGATACAAGAGTGTGAAACATACCTGGGTAGCCTAAAGGGTTCACCTTTAAAACCTCCAACCCTTATGTAAGTGAAGTGATTAAACTGTGTAAAGAAACTGCCATAGATTTTAACTAGTTCAACTGCTTCTGCAGACATTCTCCTATGCAAGTTATCTTGTAATTCAAAGGTCAACCTCCCAGCAAAAATGTCATTCCAGCAAAGATAATCATCAACATGTCCTTTTAAAGTCAAATGGGGGTGATACTCATAAATTTTAATAGCTTGAACCCATTTAGCATGGAATAATCTAGACCATTTCCTCACACAGGCTAGCATATATAATAGGTATGAAGACATATAGAAATTCGACATCCCAAGATAATTACTCAAACCCCCATGCAATCTTTCTGCAATAACAGTTCCCCAATCAATGAACCAATTTTTATCTAGAATTACCTGAATGAAGAAATACATCCAGTCTTGCCAATAGAAGGAGTGTGAATTCCCCTTGACTCTGCTCATCAATATTACCAAATCTCTAATTGCAGGAATCAAATGCTCATGGGTTAAGGGTCTTGGCAGCCTTGAACGCCCTTTTTGACACTTCAAAAGCCAATTCCGCGCAATGACAGTTCTGTAATATGACTTTTTCTCAGAATAAATTCCATAAGATTTTCCAATTGTACAATCTTCATAAGGTTCTCGATGTGGGATACCCATGGTAGCCATTATTGTTTGTCTATCAATGGACAACAAAACCTCACCATTATTTTTTCTTATGCATCTATTAACTTTATCGTAGTGGTTCATGCATTCTGAAACCAATTCAAGGCATGGAGCAGCTGTGGGAAATGCGACTACTTCTAATAAACCACTATGTGCAATATCTCATCATAGGATCAGTGGCTAGGTTCCATACTCTTTCTAGGAAATCATCTAAATCTAGTTGCACTAAAGCTTTATCACCCAGCTCTGGTAAGGAACTTACAAGGGAAGAAGAGTTCACTAATTTAGGCAGAGTGGGCCTCATGTTTTAGCTCATGATTTTCTCCAATTAACCTAGACAAAGAAGAAAAGGGAAAATGGAAACAAATAGCTAACAAAATATCCAGAGCTTTTCTAAAACAAACTGCAACAATTAGGAAAGTTGTTTGAACATACCTTCCTTTGGCATCTGCAAACCCCTCTCGTAATCAATTTCTTCCTGCTCCACAAACTCTTCTTAACATTTAACCAAAAAAAATGATAATCTCAACATGACAGCTACCCAAATTAAAACCTGAGAAAATATTACCCATGATTACTACGAACTATCCTCATTACTCTTCTCGCATATGACCTTACTCTGAAATGATCGCGTTCAAGCATGCAGTAAATGCCAAGTCACTTCGTATCTGACAATACGGATCCCCACACCACACTTTCTATAAATGACATATTTCAAATCATTAAAGAAAGAATATTCCTCTTCTCTATCACCATTTATCATATCTTAAAATCCACGTCGCCGCCTCATGCCAAGTCACATGATCTCCAAGAAGCATAGACATTGAAATCTGAATCTTGAGAAACAAAACTGACATAAAACATAAACATGACAAATCTTGAACTTTGAACCTTGAACCAAAAAGGTTCAAGTTCAAGGTTCAAAGAATGTGAAATGCCAACAAGGACTAGGAAAGACTCAAAACCGCACAGGAGGAAAAGCTTTTAATACAACGGCCATTGAAATTTGAACCTTGAACCAAAAAAGGTTCAAGTTCAAGGTTCAAGTTCAACAAAGTGAAACTTAAGGAAAGCAGCAAAGACTAAACTACATGGGGAATTCTAATCAAATGACTTGACCAACAGACTAGAGGGAGACATAACTCCAACAAGGAGACATATAGAATGGAAATTTATATGTGTCACCAACAATGGCTCTGCATGGGGATTGGAACTGTAAATTACCAAGCAAGGGAACCTTAGAATCTCTAGCTTCGCAAAATGACTTAAAACAAAGGCTGGACTCACAACAAAACTGATGCACATATACTAACACAACAAAATTGTATATACAAACTAACAGGGGATGCCTATTTACAATTGATACAATTTTAAGTCCTGCCCATTGTAGGATAGGAGTAACTCAAAGCTATCCTAGTAAGCAAGTTTAAAAGAATTGGGGCCCCTTACTTCATTAATTACATAAGGTCCTTTCCATAGTGACTCAAATTTGCCATGAGTGCTTTTTGGCTCTCTCGCTTTATCCCATAATAACACCAGATCCCCTTTCATGAACTTCTTGGGCCTTTCCTTCTAATCAAAATCTTTTTAACCCTCATCTGATGTTCCATAATCTTGTCAACCATCTTTTCCCTCTCTTCCTCAATTTTGGTTAAGTACATAACTGTTTTTTCAAAGGAACTCTGAAAAAATGCATCTTCTACTACAGTCTACAATCTGGAAGCCGCTAACTCTAAAGGAAGACATATTTGAGCACCAATGCCATATACTAACTCAAAAGGTGACATCCCTATGGCTCATTTTTGGTGAAGTTCGATCTGCCCACAAGTCTTCATGCAACTTTTTGTGCCAATCTCTGAAATTTTCATTAACCAACTTCCTCATGATATTAATCAAGTTTTTGTTACTTGATTCTACTTGGCCATTACCCTATGGGTAATAATCAGAAGCGTGTGCCAAAGAAATTCCATGATCATAGGAAAATAAAATTAACTCAGATGAAGAAAAATTTGATGCATTATCTGTGACTATTTTCTGAGGAACCCTAAACCTGATAAGAATATTGTCCTTAAGGAACATACACACAATCTCTGTAGTGGTCTTTTTCACAAGGATAGCTTCCACCCACTTAGTGAAATAATCAGTTATTGTTAGTATGTGAGTGTGTCTAGCACTGGAAATTGGGTTCAAAGGACCCATAAAATCTAACCCCCATTGTTTAAAGGGCTCTTCAATTACGACAGGTCTTAAAAAAAGGCAGCCAGCTGGAGTTTTCTTGTGAACAATTTGCACTTCTCACACTTTGCCTCCCATTCATATACATCTCTGAATATTCCTTGCCAATTGTAACAGTTTCTCAAGATTTTATATGTAGTAACTATAGAAGAAAAATGACCGCCGCATGCCTCATCATGAAAAGTTTTCAATAAATCCTCTTGATGCAGTTTATCTACACACCTGAGAAAAGTACCCTCCAAGCCTTTCTTATATAATATGTCATAAAAAATAACATACTTTTCAGCTTTCAACTTCAAATTTCATTTCTCTCTAGGAGAGAGATGACTTGGACAGTCTCCATAAGTGAGATAATAGGCAACATCGGTGAACCAGGAATCTTGATCACTCACAAATAGGGTTAAGGGTAGGTTTTCCTCGTCTTCAAACTTATTCTCTGCCATTATTTTACAAAGGCCTTGTCCTCTGACCAACTTAGTGGGCTTGATATCCAAATTGAACTCCTGAATTTTAGAGACCCAAGATGCTCTATTGTTGATACCACATCTTGCTGAGTTAAAACACTTTTCACTACAGAGTTTGGAAAAAATACAGTTGAATGTGAATGAAGTATATAGTACCTGAATTGTTTCACGGATTTCACTACTGCATAAGCCTTCTTTTATGTCTGTGAGTATTTTAACTTGTGCTTCTTCAGAGGTATGCTCATGAAGGAGATTGGAACTTCTTCATTATCTTCACCCTTCTGCACCAAAATTCTAGACATAGTATGCTCTGATGCATAACAATAAATAATAAAATCTTTACTAAAATATGGGTTAACCAGAGTAGGTGCATGCACAATTGCTCTCTTTATTTCCTCAAAAGCCCTTTTACCTTCCTCATTCCACTTAAAAGCTACCTTCTCACTCATCATATTTATGATATATTTAGTAGTCTCAGCAAAATCAGGAATAAAATGCCTTAGAAAGTTCACCTGTCCAAAAAAAGACCTCACTCCATTTCTGTTGGAAAGAAGACTGAACTGTTGCATTTCTTTTACCCTCTGTGGATCTACCTTCACTCCCCATGTGAAACAATATGCCCCAAAAGTTTCCCTTCTCTGACACCAAAAACTAACTTTCTAGGATTTCATGATACTCCATGTTCTTTGCATCTCACCAATACCTTCTTCAAATCCTGCACATGATGTTTCCTCTTCTTGGAGAAAACCATCAAATTGTCTAAATATACCACAATGATCTTGTCCCTCAAATGCCCAAAGGAAAGGTCCATTTCTCTTTGAAAGGTTGCCCCTGCATTAATCAATCCAAACGACATTCTATTATATGAAAAGGTGCCCCAAGGAGTTATAAAGGTTGTGTTGTGTTGATCTTGCTCCGAGACACTAATTTGGTTATATCTTGAGAAGCCATCCAACATGGACATCATCTCTAACCATGAAACAATTTGTAAAATATGGTCCATCGCTGGCAGGGGATAATTATCCTTTAGGCTTGCTTGGTTTAAGTTCCTGATGTGCCTAAAAAGGAAAAGATGGAGATCTTTATCAACAATTTAAATACTGAGAGGAGTTATCTGTTGGGAAAAATGGTGTCTCAACCTTGCATTTATGCGAGGTTACTATTTATAGTAAGTTTTCATTTGAGCACGAAATGGTGTGAAACTCTCCCTAAAGCTTCTGGTTGATTAGATAAGCATTCTGGTAAAGTTGCGTCGCAAGGTCACAGCTAGTTTTGAAGATATTAATGTTTTCGTCTTGGAGGGGTGCAATAAAATATTTAAACTTAATTTTGGGGACTTTAGAGGCTCCGAAATGCCCTGAAAAGTGGCCGTAACCAGCGAAGCGGGTTACGAGGTGATAGAGCACTTCGCGAGCTTTCCGGCGCTTCAAACGGTTCGTCAATCGGACACCCGGTTCTCAAGTTATGGCCTCCGGAAGTTTGTACTCCTGAAATAGGAAAAATAATTTGTATCGGATACATAAATGAGCTGTAAAGGGGAGCGACACATGTTGATTTGTGCTTTAACATGTCATAGGGCATCTAGAAGAGAGATAAGGTCGGCTAAACCTTATTGGGTGGTTTTAGCCCATGGTTTTGTAATACCGTTTGACGGTTTCTTGTATTGTATCTCCTATTTATGAGGTGTGTGAGATAGAGGTTGTGTGTAAGAGTCTTATAGCTATTGAGTTGCCTCTGAATCTCTGATTAGTGGTACTCCTGCGAAGAGCTTGCTCTGCAAGTATGTTGTAATTTGTTTTTGATTGCTGAATAAAATATTGAGCTGCTTTTGGAGGGTGGGGTTTTTCTCCCGAAAGGGTTTTCCCCACGTAAATCATTGTGTTGTGGTATAATTGCTATTATATCTATTTCTATTTTCTGTAACTGTTGTAATGATCTAAAAACGTTTTGCATTACCCTCCTCTCAAGGTTAGTGTAGGAAGTTGTTTCCGCTACTTAACTTCCTTACAAGTGGTATCAGAGCCTGATCGCCTTTGGTTTCAATTGTGGGCAGTTGGGTTTTTTGAACTAATCCAGATTTGAGTGGGAGCTTGTGCAGAAGACACTTTTTCATCTTGTTGCAGGAATATTCAGATGGCGAGTTCGTCAGGGAGAATAGAGGTGGAGAAATTTAATAGAAGTAATTTTGAGATTTGGAAGCTGAAGATGGAAGATCTGCTAATAGATCGAGATCTTTGGGATGTTGTTGATGCGAATGTCCAAAGGCCCTCTGATCCTACTGCGGTAGCTCAGTATGATGTTATGGACCGAAAAGCCAAGGGTCTAATCAGACTATGCCTGGCAGACTCTGTTCTAATCAATGTCCATGAAGAAAACTCTGCAAAGAAGCTATGGACTAAGCTTGGTGAGATGTATCAAGTGAAATCTTTATTAAATCAAATTTTCTTAAGAAAGAAATTGTATTCCTTGAAGATGGAAGAGGGTGGACGAATTGCAGACCACCTGGAAGCATTCAATATGTTGGTGCCTCAATTAGTATCCGTAGGTGTTAAGATGGACGAGGAGGACAAATGTCAGATCTTGCTTTGTTCTTTGCCTGATTCGTGGGATTCTCTTGTTATGGCTATCGGTAGTACTTCTGTTGTTCTGAAATCTGAAGATGTGGTGGGTGCCCTACTCGGTGAAGAGATGCGAAGGAAGGTATCCATCAGTTCAAAGGAAGCCCTAACCGTTCGTGGAAGACCTAAGGAGAAAGGCAAGAAGAATGAGAAGCGCGACAAGTCCAAATCCAAAGGGAGATTGAAATCTTCTGGAAAGTCCAAAGTCATTTGCTGGAACTGCGGTAAACCGGGTCACATCCATAAGGACTGCAAAGAAGAAAAGAAGAAGAAGAAAAAGAAAAAGTTTGATTCTGATTCTGAGTCCGACAAGGAAGATGGCGATGCATTTATTGCGGCTTTGGCGACTCATGCAGGTAATGATGCCTGGCTAATTGACTCAGGTGCATCTTTTCATATGACTTCCAATAGAGATTGGTTTTCTGAATATGAAGGATTTAATGGAGGTAAGGTGTACTTGGGTGATGATTCACATCTAGAGATTGTTGGTCGAGGTAAAGTTAGAATCAGGTTTTCTGATGGTAGAATAAAAAGGATTAATGGTGTGCTGCATATCCCTGGATTAAAATGAAACCTGTTATCTGTGAGCAAACTGATAGATGCGGGTGTACAGGTAGTCTTTTCTGAAGCAGGATGTAAGATGATTAAGGGTGCTATGGTAGTTGCTAGAGGTGTCAGGTTTGGCACTTTGTATAAGCTTGAAGCATACACTGTTGAGTGTAATAGCACTTCTGTAAAAAGTAAATCTGCGGATACTTCACTGGAAAATTTGAAGGTTTCACCTTCAGCAGATGAAAATGGTTTTTGGGTACCTAAGGGTGCTCTTTCGTCTGAAGCAAAGTTACCTGCAAAGAAGACTATGTTATGGCACCAGAGACTTGGCCACATTGGAGAAAAGGGTCTAAGGACCTTGAAATATAAAAACCTTGTTGAAGGTTTGAATGACTATAATCTTGACTTTGCTTTCTGTGAGCATTGCATTTATGGAAAACAAAACCGCGTTCTGTTTTACTCGAGTTCTCATAAAACTTGTGGTGTTTTGGATCTTATCCATTCTGATGTGTTTGGTCCAGTAGATGTCTCTTCGATTGGAAAATCCACATATTATGTTTCATTTATTGATGATTTTAGTAGAAGGACATGGGATTATTTTTTAAAGAGTAAATCTGAAGTTTTTAGTCGTTTTAAAGAATTTAAAGCAATGGTTGAGTTGCAAACTGGAAAGAAAATAAAATGTTTGAGAACTGATAATGGCGGTGAGTTTTGCTCTAATGATTTTGATAGATTCTGTAAAGAGTGTGGAATTAACAGGCAGAAGACAACTCCGTATTCTCCACAACAGAATGGAGTTGCAGAAAGAATGAACAGGACACTGATGGAGAAGGCAAGGAGTATGTTGAGTGGTGCTAGTCTCGAACAAAAGTTTTGGGCTGAAGCTGTTGCCACTGCTTGCTACCTGATTAACAGGTCTCCTACATCAGCTCTTGTTGATAAAACGCCTATGGAAGCATGGTCAGGTCACAAGCCTTCATTGAGACATCTTAGAGTTTTTGGTTGCGAGGAATAT
Source organism: Cryptomeria japonica (assembly GCF_030272615.1). NCBI lineage: Eukaryota > Viridiplantae > Streptophyta > Pinopsida > Cupressales > Cupressaceae > Cryptomeria > Cryptomeria japonica. The sequence goes on from NC_081409.1 coordinate 883,247,785, forward strand.
GCACATGTGCCAAAGGAGAAGCGAACAAAGTTGGAGAACAAGGCTGTGAAATGTATCTTCATCGGGTATAGTTATGGTGTGAAAGGATACAAGCTTTGAGACCCTGTTGTACAAAAGGTAATTCACAGTAGAAGTGTTATTTTTAGAGAAATTAAGTCTCCTTCTGTTACATTGCAGTCAAAACAGACTAAAAAAGAAGATGTGATTCAACTTCCTTCTACACCTGAAAGAGTTGAATCGAGACCCCTAGATAGGCAAGAAGTTGAGAAGAGCTCGTCTAGCTCTGAATCTTCAGAAGAGGAGGAAGAACCTCCAACTCAGCTTGTTCAAAGGTCTACAAGACATAGACAACCACCTGAAAGGTATTCACCTGATGATTGGAGATGTATTTTTGCTCTGAATACTAGTGTGGATGAACCGAAATCTGTAGAAGAGGCATTAGGTATAAATGATGCAGAATCCTGGAAGATTGCTATGGAGGAAGAAATGGCAGCTTTGAAAAAGAATGATACATGGGATCTTGTACCATTGCCTGAAGGATGAAAACCTGTTGGTTGTAAATGGGTGTTCAAGAAAAAGATTGGTTCAGATGGAAGCATTGAGAAGTATAAAGCAAGGTTGGTTGCAAAAGGCTACTCTCAGGTTGAGGGTGTTGATTACGGTGAGATATTTTCTCCTGTTGCAAAAATGACGTCCATAAGATTTTTGCTTTCTATTGCTACTGCTTATGATTTAGAGGTTGAGCAAATGGATGTGAAAACTGCTTTCCTTCATGGTGATTTGGAGGAAGATATTTATATGACACAGCCGGAGCACTATGTGGTGAAAGGCAAAAGTAATTTGGTCTGTAAATTGAAGAAATCTTTGTATGGCCTCAAACAAAGTCCTAGGATGTGGTACCAGAAATTTGATACATATGTGTTGAGTTTGGGATTTGAACGTTCTAAATCAGATCACTGTTTTTATTATAAATCTGATGGTGATCATTTCTTATTCATTGCATTGTATGTTGATGATATGTTATTCATTGGTAAAGGGAAAGGTATGATTTCAGAACTGAAGTCTCAGCTCGCTGCTAAATTTGAAATGAAAGATCTTGGTGCAGCAAAGCACATTCTTGGGATGGAAATTAGAAGAGATAGGGTGAACAGAAAGCTATGGCTAGGCCAGAGTAAGTATGTGAATTCAGTGTTACAGAGGTTCAACATGCAGAATTGTAGACCATTGAGTGTTCCTTTTATAGTTCGAACGAAACTATCTGTTTCAGATTGTCCTACATCCCCATTGGAGATGGAAGACATGAGCAGAGTGCCTTACCAGATTGCGGTTGGAAGCTTGATGTATGCTATGGTCTGTACTAGACCAGATATTGCCCAAGCAGTGGGAGTACTTTCTAGATATATGTCTAATCCTGGTAGAGTTCATTGGGATGCAGTCAAAAGAGTCTTCAGATATTTGAAGGGTACTTCAGAGTATTCTTTGTGTTATCATGGTAATTCAGTTGGAGACATGACTTCCCTTGATATCCATGGTTATGTGGATTCAGATTGGGTAGGTGATATTGATAGCAGAAGATCCACCAGTGCTTATGTGTTTACTTTGTTTGGTGGTGCAATTAGTTGGATGAGTAAGCGACAAGCTGTGGTTGCTTTATCCACTACTGAAGCAGAGTATATGGCAGCTACTCATGCTTGTAAAGAGGCCATTTGGCTTAAGAGACTGTGTTCGGATATTGGAATAAAACAAGGTACAGTGACAGTTTACTGTGACAGTCAGAGTGCAATTAGCCTAGCTAAGAACCCGACATTTCATGCCCCGACCAAACATATTGATGTTCAGTATCATTTTGTTAGAGATATGGTCAAAGATGGTAGGGTGAAGCTGGTTAAGGTGGAAACTTTGATGAATGTTGAAGATGCTTTAACTAAGGCTGTGAGCACAGAGAAGTTCAGATGGTGTTCAGAGTCTATGGGCCTTATGGCCCCTAGCAAGTGATTCATTGTGTTGATATTCCCTTCAGCTCTTGCAAGGTGTTCGACAAGTGGGAGATTTGTTGGGAAAAATGGTGTCTCAACCTTGCATTTATGCGAGGTTACTATTTATAGTAAGTTTTCATTTGAGCACGAAATGGTGCGAAACTCTCCCTAAAGCTTCTGGTTGGTTAGATAAGCATTCCGGTAAAGTTGCGTCGCAAGGTCACAGCTAGTTTTGAAGATATTAATGTTTTCGTCTTGGAGGGGTGCAATAAAATATTTAAACTTAATTTTGGGGACTTTAGAGGCTCCAAAAAGCTCTAAAAAGTGGCTATAACTAGCGAAGCGGGTTACGAGGTGATAGAGCACTTCTCGAGCTTTCCGGCGCTTCGAACGGTTTGTCAATCGGACACCCGGTTCTCAAGTTATGGCCTCCGAAAGTTTGTACTCCTGAAATAGGAAAAATAATTTGTATCGGATACATAAATGAGCTGTAAAGGGGAGCGACACATGTTGATATGTGCTTTAACATGTCATAGGGCATCTAGAAGGGAGATAAGGTCGGCTACACCTTATTGGGTGGTTTTAGCCCATGGTTTTGTAATACCGTTTGATGGTTTCTTGTATTGTATCACCTATTTATGAGGTGTGTGAGATAGAGGTTGTGTGTAAGAGTCTTATGGCTATTGAGTTGCCTCTGAATCTCTGATTAGTGGTACTCCTGCGAAGAGCTTGCTCTGCAAGTATGTTGTAATCTGTTTTTGATTGCTGAATAAAATATTGAGCTGCTTTTGGAGGGTGGGGTTTTTCTCCCGAAAGGGTTTTCCCCACGTAAATCATTGTGTTGTGGTATGATTGCTATTATATCTATTTCTATTTTCTGTAACTGTTGTAACGATCTGAAAAAGTTTTGCATTACCCTCCTCTCAAGGTTAGTGTAGGAAGTTGTTTCCGCTACTTAACTTCCTTACAAGTGATATCAGAGCCTGATCACCTTTGGTTTCAATTGTGGGCAATTGGGTTTTTTGAACTAATCCAGATTTGAGTGGGAGCTTGTGCAGAAGACACTTTTTGATCTTGTTGCAGGAATATTCAGATGGCGAGTTCGTCAGGGAGAATAGAGGTGGAGAAATTTAATGGAAGTAATTTTGAGATGTGGAAGCTGAAGATGGAAGATCTGCTAATAGATTGAGATCTTTGGGATGCTGTTGATGCGAATGTCCAAAGGCCCTCAGATCCTACTGCGGCAGCTCAGTATGATGTTATGGACCGAAAAGCCAAGGGTCTAATCAGACTGTGCCTGGCAGACTCTGTTCTAATCAATGTCCATGAAGAAAACTCTGCAAAGAAGCTATGGACTAAGCTTGGTGAGATGTATCAAGTGAAATCTTTATTAAATCAAATTTTCTTAAGAAAGAAATTGTATTCCTTGAAGATGGAAGAGGGTGGACGAATTGCAGACCACCTGGAAGCATTCAATATGTTGGTGGCTCAATTAGTATCCGTCGGTGTTAAGATGGACGAGGAGGAGAAATGTCAGATCTTGCTTTGTTCTTTGCCTGATTCATGAGATTCTCTTGTTATGGCTATCGGTAGTACTTCTGTTGTTTTGAAATCTGAAGATGTGGTGGGTGCCCTACTCGGTGAAGAGATGCGAAGGAAGGTATCCATCAGTTCAAAGGAAGCCCTAACCGTTCGTGGAAGACCTAAGGAGAAAGGCAAGAAGAATGAGAAGCGCGACAAGTCCAAATCCAAAGGGAGATCGAAATCTCCTGGAAAGTCCAAAGTCATTTGCTGGAACTGCGGTAAACCGGGTCACATCCGTAAGGACTACAAAGAAGAAAAGAAGAAGAAGAAAAAGAAAAAGTTTGATTCTGATTCTGAGTCCGACAAGGAAGATGCCGATGCATTTATTGCGACTTTGGCAACTCATGCAGGTAATGATGCCTGGCTAATTGACTCAGGTGCATCTTTTCATATGACTTCCAATAGAGATTGGTTTTCTGAATATGAAGGATTTAATAGAGGTAAGGTGTACTTGGGTGATGATTCACATCTAGACATTGTTGGTCGAGGTAACGTTAGAATCAGGTTTTCTGATGGTAGAATAAAAAGGATTAATGGTGTGCTGCATATCCCTGAATTAAAATGAAACCTGTTATCTGTGAGCAAACTGATAGATGCGGGTGTGCAGGTAGTCTTTTCTGAAGCAGGATGTAAGATGATTAAGGGTGCTATGGTAGTTGCTAGAGGTGTCAGGTTTGGCACTTTGTATAAGCTTGAAGCATACACTGTTGAGTGTAATAGCACTTCTATAAAAAGTAAATCTGCGGATACTTCACTGGAAAATTTGAAGGTTTCACCTTTAGCAGATGGAAATGGTTTTTGGGTACCTAAGGGTGCTCTTTCGTCTGAAGAAAAGTTACCTGCAGAGAAGACTATGTTATGGCACCAGAGACTTGGCCACATTGGAGAAAAAGGTCTAAGGACCTTGAAAAATAAAAACCTTGTTCAAGGTTTGAATGACTGTAATCTTGACTTTGATTTCTGTGAGCATTGCATTTATGGAAAACAAAACCGCGTTCAGTTTTACTCGAGTTCTCATAAAACTTGTGGTGTATTGGATCTTATCCATTCTGATGTGTTTGGTCGAGTAGATGTCTCTTCGATTGGAAAATCCACATATTATGTTTCATTTATTGATGATTTTAGTAGAAGGACATGGGTTTATTTTCTAAAGAGCAAATCTGAAGTTTTTAGTTGTTTTAAAGAATTTAAAGCAATGGTTGAGTTGCAGACTGGAAAGAAAATAAAATGTTTGAGAACTGATAATGGTGGTGAGTTTTGCTCTAATGATTTTGATAGATTCTGTAAAGAGTGTGGAATTAACAGGCAGAAGACAACTCCGTATTCTCCACAGCAGAATGGAGTTGAAGAAAAAATGAACAGGACACTGATGGAGAAGGCTAGGAGTATGTTGAGTGGTGCTGGTCTCGAACAAAAGTTTTGGGCTGAAGTTGTTGCCACTGCTTGCTACCTGATTAACAGGTCTCCTACATCAGCTCTTGTTGATAAAACGCCTATGGAAGCATGGTCAGGTCACAAGCCTTCATTCAGACATCTTAGAGTTTTTGGTTGCGAGGCATATGCACATGTGCCAAAGGAGAAGCGAACAAAGTTGGAGAACAAGGCTGTGAAATGTATCTTCATCGGGTATAGTTATGGTGTGAAAGGATACAAGCTTTGGGACCCTGTTGCACAAAAGGTAATTCACAGTAGAAGTGTTATTTTTAGGGAAATTAAGTCTCCTTCTGTTACATTGCAGCCAGAACAGACTAAAAAAGAAGATGTGATTCAACTTCCTTCTACACCTGAAAGAGTTGAATCGAGACCCCTAGATAGGCAAGAAGTTGAGGAGAGCTCGTCTAGCTCCGAATCTTCAAAAGAGGAGGAAGATCCTCCAACTCAACTTGTTCAAAGGTCTACAAGACATAGACAACCACCTGAAAGGTATTCACCTGATGATTGGAGATGTATTTTTGCTCTGAATACCAGTGTGGATGAACCGAACTCTGTAGAAGAGGCATTAGGTATGAATGATGCAGAATCCTGGAAGATTGCTATGGAGGAAGAAATGGCAGCTTTGAAAAAGAATGATACATGGGATCTTGTACCATTGCCTGAAGGACGAAAACCTGTTGGTTGTAAATGGGTGTTCAAGAAAAAGATTGATTCAGATGGAAACATTAAGAATTATAAAGCAAGGTTGGTTGCAAAAGGCTACTCTCAGGTTGAGGGTGTTGATTACGGTGAGATATTTTCTCCTGTTACAAAAATGACGTCCATTAGATTTTTGCTTTCTATTGCTACTGCTTATGATTTAGAGGTTGAACAAATGGATGTGAAAACTGTTTTCCTTCATGGTGATTTGGAGGAAGATATTTATATGACACAGCCGGAGCACTATGTGGTGAAAGGCAAAAGTAATTTGGTCTGTAAATTGAAGAAATCTTTGTATGGCCTCAAACAAAGTCCTAGGATGTGGTATCAGAAATTTGATACATATGTGTTAAGTTTGGGATTTGAACATTCTAAATCAGATCACTATGTTTATTAGAAATCTGATGGTGATCATTTCTTATTCATTGCATTGTATGTTGATGATATGTTATTCATTGGTAAAGGGAAAGGTATGATTTCAGAACTGAAGTCTCAGCTTGCTGCTAAATTTGAAATGAAAGATCTTGGTGCAGCAAAGCACATTCTTGGGATGGAAATTAGAAGAGATAGGGTGAACAGAAAGCTATGGCTAGGCCAGAGTAAGTATGTGAATTCAGTGTTACAGAGGTTCAACATGCAGAATTGTAGACCATTGAGTGTTCCTTTTACAGTTGGAACGAAACTATCTGTTTCAGATTGTCCTACATCCCCATTGGAGATGGAAGACATGAGCAGAGTGCCTTACCAGATTGCGGTTGGAAGCTTGATGTATGCTATGGTCTGTACTAGACCAGATATTGCCCAAGCAGTGGGAGTACTTTCTAGATATATGTCTAATCCTGGTAGAGTTCATTGGGATGCAGTCAAAAGAGTCTTCAGATATTTGAAGGGTACTTCAGAGTATTCTTTGTGTTATCATGGTAATTCAGTTGGAGACATGACTTCCCTTGATATCCATGGTTATGTGGATTCAGATTGGGCAGGTGATATTGATAGCAGAAGATCCACCAATGCTTATGTGTTTACTTTGTTTGGTGGTGCAATTAGTTGGATGAGTAAGCGATAGGCTGTGGTTGCTTTATCCACTACTGAAGTAGAGTATATCGCAGCTACTCATGCTTGTAAAGAGGCCATTTGGCTTAAGAGACTGTGTTCGGATATTGGAATAAAACAAGGTACAGTGACAGTTTACTGTGACAGTCAGAGTGCAATTAGCCTAGCTAAGAACCCGACATTTCATGCCCAGACCAAACATATTGATGTTCAGTATCATTTTGTTAGAGATATGGTCGAAGATGGTAGGGTGAAGCTGGTTAAGGTGGAAACTTTAATGAATGTTACAGATGCTTTAACTAAGGCTGTGAGCACAGAGAAGTTCAGATGGTGTTCAGAGTCTATGGGCCTTATGGCCCCTAGCAATTGATTCATTGTGTTGACATTCCCTTCCGCTCTTGCAAGGTGTTCGACAAGTGGGAGATTTGTTGGGAAAATTGGTGTCTCAACCTTGCATTTATGCGAGGTTACTATTTATAGTAAGTTTTCATTTGAGCACGAAATGGTGCGAAACTCTCCCTAAAGCTTCTGGTTGGTTAGATAAGCATTCCGGTAAAGTTGCGTCGCAAGGTCACAGCTAGTTTTGAAGATATTAATGTTTTCGTCTTGGAGGGGTGCAATAAAATATTTAAACTTAATTTTGGGGACTTTAGAGGCTCCGAAACGCCCTGAAAAGTGGTCGTAACCGGCGAAGTGGGTTACGAGGTGATAGAGCACTTCGCGAGCTTTCCGGCGCTTCAAACGGTTCGTCAATCGGACACCCGGTTCTCAAGTTATGGCCTCCGGAAGTTTGTACTCCTGAAATAGGAAAAATAATTTGTATCGGATACATAAATGAGCTGTAAAGGGGAGCGACACATGTTGATTTGTGCTTTAACATGTCATAGGGCATCTAGAAGAGAGATAAGGTCGGCTAAACCTTATTGGGTGGTTTTAGCCCATGGTTTTGTAATACCGTTTGACGGTTTCTTGTATTGTATCTCCTATTTATGAGGTGTGTGAGATAGAGGTTGTGTGTAAGAGTCTTATAGCTATTGAGTTGCCTCTGAATCTCTGATTAGTGGTACTCCTGCGAAGAGCTTGCTCTGCAAGTATGTTGTAATTTGTTTTTGATTGCTGAATAAAATATTGAGCTGCTTTTGGAGGGTGGGGTTTTTCTCCCGAAAGGGTTTTCCCCACGTAAATCATTGTGTTGTGGTATAATTGCTATTATATCTATTTCTATTTTCTGTAACTGTTGTAATGATCTAAAAACGTTTTGCATTACCCTCCTCTCAAGGTTAGTGTAGGAAGTTGTTTCCGCTACTTAACTTCCTTACAAGTGGTATCAGAGCCTGATCGCCTTTGGTTTCAATTGTGGGCAGTTGGGTTTTTTGAACTAATCCAGATTTGAGTGGGAGCTTGTGCAGAAGACACTTTTTCATCTTGTTGCAGGAATATTCAGATGGCGAGTTCGTCAGGGAGAATAGAGGTGGAGAAATTTAATAGAAGTAATTTTGAGATTTGGAAGCTGAAGATGGAAGATCTGCTAATAGATCGAGATCTTTGGGATGTTGTTGATGCGAATGTCCAAAGGCCCTCTGATCCTACTGCGGTAGCTCAGTATGATGTTATGGACCGAAAAGCCAAGGGTCTAATCAGACTATGCCTGGCAGACTCTGTTCTAATCAATGTCCATGAAGAAAACTCTGCAAAGAAGCTATGGACTAAGCTTGGTGAGATGTATCAAGTGAAATCTTTATTAAATCAAATTTTCTTAAGAAAGAAATTGTATTCCTTGAAGATGGAAGAGGGTGGACGAATTGCAGACCACCTGGAAGCATTCAATATGTTGGTGGCTCAATTAGTATCCGTCGGTGTTAAGATGGATGAGGAGGAGAAATGTGAAATATTGCTTTGTTCTTTGCCTGATTCGTGGGATTCTCTTGTTATGGCTATCGGTAGTACTTCTGTTGTTTTCAAATCTGAAGATGTGGTGGGTGCCCTACTCGATGAAGAGATGTGAAGGAAGGTATCCATCAGTTCAAAGGAAGCCCTAACCGTTCGTGGAAGACCTAAGGAGAAAGGCAAGAAGAATGAGAAGCGCGACAAGTCCAAATCCAAAGGGAGATCGAAATCTTCTGGAAAGTCCAAAGTCATTTGCTGGAACTACGGTAAACTGGGTCACATCCGTAAGGACTGCAAAGAAGAAAAGAAGAAGAAGAAAAAGAAAAAGTTTGATTCTGATTCTGAGTCTGACAAGGAAGATGGCGATGAATTTATTGCGGCTTTGGCGACTCATGCAGGTAATGATGCCTGGCTAATTGACTAAGGTGCATCTTTTCATATGACTTTCAATAGAGATTGGTTTTCTGAATATGAAGGATTTAATGGAGGCAAGGTGTACTTGGGTGATGATTCACATCTAGACATTGTTGGTCGAGGTAAAGTTAGAATCAGGTTTTCTGATGGTAGAATAAAAAGGATTAATGGTGTGCTGCATATCCCTGGATTAAAATGAAACCTGTTATCTGTGAGCAAACTGATAGATGCGGGTGTGCAGGTAGTCTTTTCTGAAGCAGGATGTAAGATGATTAAGGGTGCTATGGTAGTTGCTAGAGGTGTCAGGTTTGGCACTTTGTATAAGCTTGAAGCATACACTGTTGAGTGTAATAGCACTTCTGTAAAAAGTAAATCTGCGGATACTTCACTAGAAAATTTGAAGGTTTCACCTTCAGCAGATGGAAATGGTTTTTGGGTACTTAAGGGTGCTCTTTCGTCTGAAGCAAAGTTACCTGCAAAGAAGACTATGTTATGGCACCAGAGACTTGGCCACATTGGAGAAAATGGTCTAAGGACCTTGAAAAATAAAAACCTTGTTGAAGGTTTGAATGACTGCAATCTTGACTTTGATTTCTGTGAGCATTGCATTTATGGAAAACAAAACCGCATTCAGTTTTACTCGAGTTCTCATAAAACTTGTGGTGTTTTGGATCTTATCCATTCTGATGTGTTTGGTCCAGTAGATGTCTCTTCGATCGGAAAATCCACATATTATGTTTTATTTATTGATGATTTTAGTAGAAGGACATGGGTTTATTTTCTAAAGAGTAAATCTGAAGTTTTTAGTCGTTTTAAAGAATTTAAAGCAATGGTTGAGTTGCAGACTGGAAAGAAAATAAAATGTTTGAGAACTGATAATGGCGGTGAGTTTTTCTCTAATGATTTTGAAAGATTCTGTAAAGAGTGTGGAATTAACAGGCAGAAGACAACTCCGTATTCTCCACAGCAGAATGGAGTTGCAGAAAGAATGAACAGGACACTGATGGAGAAGGCTAGGAGTATGTTGAGTGGTGCTGGTCTCAAACAAAATTTTTGGGCTGAAGCTATTGCCACTGCTTGCTACCTGATTAACAGGTCTCCTACATCAGCTCTTGTTGATAAAACGCCTATGGAAGCATGGTCAGGTCACAAGCCTTCATTCAGACATCTTAGAGTTTTTGGTTGCGAGGCATATGCACATGTGCCAAAGGAGAAGCGAACAAAGTTGGAGAACAAGGCTGTGAAATGTATCTTCATCGGGTATAGTTATGGTGTGAAAGGATACAAGCTTTGGGACCCTGTTGCACAAAATGTAATTCATAGTAGAAGTGTTATTTTTAGAGAAATTAAGTCTCCTTCTGTTACATTGCAGCCAGAATAGACTAAAAAAGAAGATGTGATTCAACTTCCTTCTACACCTGAAAGAGTTGAATCGAGACCCCTAGATAGGCAAGAAGTTGAGGAGAGCTCGTCTAGCTCTGAATCTTCAGAAGAGGAGGAAGAACCTCCAACTCAGCTTGTTCAAAGGTCTACAAGACATAGACAACCACCTGAAAGGTATTCACCTGATGATTGGAGATGTATTTTTGCTCTGAATACTAGTGTGGATGAACCGAAATCTGCAGAAGAGGCATTAGGTATGAATGATGCAGAATCCTGGAAGATTGCTATGGAGGAAGAAATGGCAGCTTTGAAAAAGAATGATACATGGGATCTTGTACCATTGCCTGAAGGACGAAAACCTGTTGGTTGTAAACGGGTGTTCAAGAAAAAGATTGGTCCAGATGGAAGCATTGAGAAGTATAAAGCAAGGTTGGTTGCAAAAGGCTACTCTCAGGTTGAGGGTATTGATTACGGTAAGATATTTTCTCTTGTTGCAAAAATGACGTGCATTAGATTTTTGCTTTCTATTGCTACTGCTTATGATTTAGAGGTTGAGCAAATGGATGTGAAAACTGCTTTCCTTCATGGTGATTTGGAGGAAGATATTTATATGACACAGCTGGAGCACTATGTGGTGAAAGGCAAAAGTAATTTGGTCTGTAAATTGAAGAAATCTTTGTATGGCCTCAAACAAAGTCCTAGGATGTGGTACCAGAAATTTGATACATATGTGTTGAGTTTGGGATTTGAACGTTTTAAATCAGATCACTGTGTTTATTATAAATCTGATGGTGATCATTTCTTATTCATTGCATTGTATGTTGATGATATGTTATTCATTGGTAAAGGGAAAGGTATGATTTCAGAACTGAAGTCTCAGCTCGCTGCTAAATTTGAAATGAAAGATCTTGGTGCAGCAAAGCACATTCCTGGGATGGAAATTAGAAGAGATAGGGTGAACAAAAAGCTATGGCTAGGCCAGAGTAAGTATGTGAATTCAGTGTTACAGAGGTTCAACATGCAGAATTGTAGACCATTGAGTGTTCCTTTTACAGTTGGAACGAAACTATCTGTTTCAGATTGTCCTACATCCCCATTGGAGATGGAAGACATGAGCAGAGTGCCTTACCAGAGTGCGGTTGGAAGCTTGATGTATGCTATGGTCTGTACTAGACCAGATATTGCCCAAGCAGTGGGAGTACTTTCTAGATATATGTCTAATCCTGGTAGAGTTCATTGGGATGCAGTCAAAAGAGTCTTCAGATATTTGAAGGGTACTTCAGAGTATTCTTTGTGTTATCATGGTAATTCAGTTGGAAACATGACTTCCCTTGATATCCATGGTTATGTGGATTCAGATTGGGTAGGTGATATTGATAGCAGAAGATCCACCAGTGCTTATGTGTTTACTTTGTTTGGTGGTGCAATTAGTTGGATGAGTAAGCGACAGACTGTGGTTGCTTTATCCACTACTGAAGCAGAGTATATGGCAGCTACTCATGCTTGTAAAGAGGCCATTTGGCTTAAGAGACTGTGTTTGGATATTGGAATAAAACAGGGTACAGTGACAGTTTACTGTGACAGTCAGAGTGCAATTAGCCTAGCTAAGAACCCGACATTTCATGCCCAGACCAAACATATTGATGTTCAGTATCATTTTGTTAGAGATATGGTCGAAGATGGTAGGGTGAAGCTGGTTAAGGTGGAAACTTTGATGAATGTTGCAGATGCTTTAACTAAGGCTGTGAGCACAGAGAAGTTCAGATGGTGTTCAGAGTCTATGGGCCTTATGGCTCCTAGCAATTGATTCATTGTGTTGACATTCCCTTCCGCTCTTGCAAGGTGTTCGACAAGTGGGAGATTTGTTGGAAAAAATGGTGTCTCAACCTTGCATTTATGCGAGGTTACTATTTATAGTAAGTTTTCATTTGAGCACGAAATGGTGCGAAACTCTCCCTAAAGCTTCTGGTTGGTTAGATAAGCATTCCGGTAAAGTTGCATCGCAAGGTCACAGCTAGTTTTGAAGATATTAATGTTTTCGTCTTGGAGGGGTGCAATAAAATATTTAAACTTAATTTTGGGGACTTTAGAGGCTCCGAAACGCCCTGAAAAGTGGCCGTAACCGGCGAAGCGGGTTACGAGGTGATAGAGCACTTCGCGAGCTTTCCGGCGCTTCAAACGGTTCGTCAATCGGACACCCGATTCTCAAGTTATGGCCTCCGAAAGTTTGTACTCCTGAAATAGGAAAAATAATTTGTATCGGATACATAAATGAGCTGTAAAGGGGAGTGACACATGTTGATGTGTGCTTTAACATGTCATAGGGCATCTAGAAGGGAGATAAGGTCGGCTACACCTTATTTGGTGGTTTTAGCCCATGGTTTTGTAATACCGTTTGACGGTTTCTTGTATTGTATCTCCTATTTATGAGGTGTGTGAGATAGAGGTTGTGTGTAAGAGTCTTATGGCTATTGAGTTGCCTCTGAATCTCTGATTAGTGGTACTCCTGCGAAGAGCTTGCTCTGCAAGTATGTTGTAATCTATTTTTGATTGCTGAATAAAATATTGAGCTGCTTTTGGAGGGTGGGGTTTTTCTCCCGAAAGGGTTTTCCCCACGTAAATCATTGTGTTGTGGTATGATTGCTATTATATCTATTTCTATTTTCTGTAACTGTTGTAACGATCTGAAAAAGTTTTGCATTACCTTCCTCTCAAGGTTAGTGTAGGAAGTTGTTTCCGCTACTTAACTTCCTTACATTATCAACTTAGGCTCCAGTTCATACCATCATTTTCAAAGTTATCAGAAAATGGAATCCAAGTAGAGGAAGCCCACATCAAGAAAAGAACACTAAAATTCATTAAGGAAGGAAATAACTCCTCAAACTTTAACAATCCAAACAACAATAACACTTTAGACAAATCTAGGTTTTGGACGAAAAACAAAAATATTAATGAGGGAGGAACTGATGCTAATGATGTGAAATTCAAACAACTAGTATTGGCTTTAGCAAGTAATCCGCAAGCTAACAAGAATAAAAAAGGTGCTAACCAAGGCACTAACACTTATATACAAAATACCAATCAGGGACCTTCAAATTCAAACACCAGCAACAATACCCAAGGCAAAAACAATAGTCAAGGGCCTAATCCAAATCAAAGGGGTAACACAATCAATTTCCCAAATAGATGCATCTACACACCATTAGGGCAATCCTTCAAATCAAAATTCCTAGAACTCCTAGCAAACAATATTATCACATTGCCAACCATAAACAACTTTGAACCCCAGATCAAACCACCTTGGTGGAACGATTTGCACTTCTGTGATTTTGATCGAAACAAAGGACATCACACAAATGATTGCATGAGGCTTAAAAACATTGTTCAAGACATGATTACTGGAGGTGATTTAATGGTTGATGGTCTCAAAACAAATGGTGATCATGATGCCTTTAAAAATCCTCTCCTAAATTACAACAAGGAAGGAGATTCATCATCAAACGATACACAAGGAGCTTGCATAAATCATCTGTACAATAACCCTATCAACCACATATCAATAGATGATAACCAAATAAATGTTATAAAGATCAAAGACAAAGAAGATCATACATTAATCAATGTAACAACTAGAGCACAAAAATATGTCTTCAAAGGGCATACATCAACATCGACCACTATCCCTAAGACTCAATATGATTTGGTTAATCAACTATGGAGAACTCCTGCTCAGATATCCATACTCGAGTTACTCAAACTCTCGCTGAAAAATAAGGACATCTTGGAACAAGCACTCATTGAAACAAATATGTTAGGAACCAGAAGGAAAACTGAGAGCGGGGGTGAATCAGTTGTCAATGAATTTCAACCCAATTATAAATTACTTCAACTTAATACTTAATACCGGTAAACAAATCTTAATGCCAGTTAAATAGATTAACAGTGAATATCAATACCAGTGAAACTTAATGCATGAAACAGAAAGAGAAAAAACATCCACAACACATAAAACATATATTTTTGACGTGGAAACCCTGTAAGGGGAAAAACCATGGTGGAAAACCCTACCCAAAATTAGATGACACTACTACAGATAGTATGTTTATACAAATGGGGTCTGCACATGCAGAAAGGCCAACCACCTAGAGCACAGTGCTCAAATGGGAGTCGTGGTGACTACAACAGGATGGTTAAATCCTAGAGTAATGTACTGCTTCAAAGTTCATTTGCAATGCTAGATTCAATATCGGTTTAATCTCTAATAAAGACCTTCAAGCCTTCCCTTAACCTTCAAATGATGCCTGCTTGATTCTCTCTATGATATTCTCATATGATCTTCAGCATTCACTCATACCAGATTACAATACCATACCATGACCATATATATTCATCTCACAAATCAGATCTTACATTTATAGAAAACCTAAGACCAAATGATAAGGTCAGCTCACTAAGAATATTACATTGAAATCAATTACAAAACAAGTCTTGATGCATTACAAGATTTTTGCTTCAATACAATAACCAATAACAAATCATCTCCATAACGTGTTGTGCTGATCTAGAATAGATAACGTATACTAGTCCATAACCTAGACCTATCTACCGGTAATAGAAAATATGTCAAACCGATTAGACCAATAACCAAAACACCAAAACCAAGTATCCAAACCATGTCTTTGACATAATCAAGTGATATCCAGATGATAACAAGCCATCATCAGTGTCGGTGAACCATATAACCTACCAGTGAGCATATACCGCTGATTGCGCATAAGTCACTAACCTTACCGGTGAAGACAATGTGTTGGTTCAACATAACCATAGATCTCCAGAAGGATACCTGTTGACATCAATGACAAAACTAATGCATCAGATCCATAATACCAACAATCTCCCCCTTTGGCATTGATGGCAACACTAGATGGAAAAACATCTAAGTGCCAAAGAAAAATGCCAAAAACTAAAAACCAACAATCTCCCAAAATAGATCAATACCAAAATACAAAGAGAATATAATCTCTCCCAATGAATAATATTTTTCCATAGATATCTCTCCCCCTTTGACATCAAATGCCAAATCAGTTAGGAAAATATATCAGAACATACAACCAACTACTCCCCCTGAGAAGTAGCTCTCCTCCATCAAAGCCAGAAAAAAGTTTCTCTATTAGTTTCTACCAGTTTGATGTCAATATTCAATCATCTGAGTCTCTATCAGTGAGGGTATTACCCTAAGCTTCTCTCTGAGATATTCAAAGGTTTCCTTAGGCAAAGGCTTTGTAAGGATATCTGCAATCTTCTCTTTAGTATTCACATAAACCAATTTCACTTCATTTGCTTCAACATTCTCTTTCAGAAAATTATATTTGATAGAAACATGCTTAGTCTTAGAGTGGAATACTGGATTATTTGATATATCAATTGCTACTAAATTATCACAATAAATGATTAGCAGTTCTTTGTATTTTACCTTTATGTCCTTCAACATTTTCTTAATCCTTAATACCTAAGTAGAAATAGTTGCTGCTACAACATATTCTGATTCTGCTATTGATAATGATGTACAACTTTTCTTCTTGCTTATCCATGAAATCAATCTGCTACCAAGAAAGAATGCACCGCCAATGGTACTCTTTCTATCATCTACATCTCCTGCCCAATTTGCATTGGTGTATGCGCATAAGTCAAAATTTTCAACTTTAGGATACCATAAACCAAGATTTGTTGTGCCTTGTAGGTATCGGAAAATCCTTTTTACTGCTGATTCATGATTTTCTTTAGGATTACTCAAAAATCTTGAAACAATATGCACTGCATTCATTATATCAGGTCTTGTTTGTATCAAATACAGTAAACATCCAATCATAGATTTGTATCTTGTTGTATTAACAGGAGTTGAATCATCCTTCAATGACAATTTATCAGTTGTAGTCATAGGAGTACTTACCATTTTAGTATTTTCCATACCAAATTTCGTTAGTAGTTCCTTCAAGTATTTTGTTTGACATATCAATATACCTTTATCAGTTTGTGAAATATGCAATCCTAACAAGAATTTTTTCTCACCAATCATAGACATTTCAAATTCTTCCTACATATTGTTAGCAAAGTCCTTACACAATCCATCTTTTCTGCCAACAATGATATCATCAACAAAAATTTTAATAACCAAGATGTCATCATTAGTTACTTTGTAACATAAGTTGTTGTCGGCTTTACCTTTAGTGTAACCAAGCTTCAAAAGATATTTATCCAATCTAGCATACCAAGCTCTAGGAGCTTGCTTCAATCCATACAAAGCTTTCCTTAATCTGCAAACCATATCTTTATCATATATCAATGAAAATCCATTAGGTTGTTCAATGTAAACTTCCTCTTCAAGATCACCATAAAGAAATACACATTTTACATCCATCTGATAAACTTTATAGTTCTTGTGAGATGTAAATGCAAGAAATAATCTAACTGCCTCAATTCTAGCTACCAGTGCAAAGGTTTCATTATAATCAATTCCCTCTTTCTGTGAATGTCCTTTACAAACTAATCTTTCTTTGTTCCTAATTACCATACCATCTTCATTAAGTTTATTTATAAATGCCCATTTAGTTCCAATTACATTTTTATCTTTAGGTCAGGGAACTAATGTCCATGTATTGTTCTTTTCAATTTTTTCTAATTCATTTTCCATTTCTTTTATCCAATGTTCATCTTGACATGCTTCAATAACATATGCTCATTGAACTTGATAAATTAAGAATACCTCTTCATTTTCCAGTCTTCCTCTTGTCATAACACCTTAATACTTAATCCCAATTATCTGATTTTTTGAGTGATTCAGTCTTACATGCCTGGGTTTATTTGCATGTTGTTCTTCTTCACTCATCGTGGAATTCTCTGATGATGCCGGTGTGATTGGATCCATATTGTATACTGGTGAAATCTATATTGGTTCATTTATGTTCATCTCAAGTGTCGGTTCAGAATCTACAGACCTTGAATTTCCTCTAAAGTGTTCATCTATCTTCACCTTAGCACTCTCAATGATCTTCTGCATTCTTTTATTCAACCAACTATATGCCTTTCTCTTAGATTAATAACCAATAAATATTCCTTAATCACTTCTAGGATCAAATTTACCAGCATACTCATCTCTCCTAATATAGCATTTGCTTCCAAAAATTTTGAAGTATTTATGAGTAGGAGTATTACCAAACAATAGTTCATAAGGGGTCTTATCGGTTTCACCTTAGATGTGAACTCTATTGAAAGTGTAAGCCA
Organism: Cryptomeria japonica; assembly: GCF_030272615.1. NCBI lineage: Eukaryota > Viridiplantae > Streptophyta > Pinopsida > Cupressales > Cupressaceae > Cryptomeria > Cryptomeria japonica. The sequence continues at coordinate 883,265,496 of NC_081409.1, forward strand.
TTGTATTTACTTCTTCTCTCCAGTATATGTGACGTAGATTTTCTTCCAATATCATGCTTGTAGCTGCCTCAAAAAAAGTTATGTTATTCCTTTCCACAATTCCATTCTGCTGAGGTGTCCGGGGTGCTGATAGTTGTCTTTTGATTCCATTCACTTCACAAAATTTATTAAATTCCTTAGATGTAAATTCACCTCCTTGATTAGATCTCAAACATTTGATTTTTTTACCGGTTTCATTCTCTACCATTGCCTTGAATAAATCAGCATAAAATATCTATCTCCTTGTACACTTCTTGTTCTTTCCAGATGACACAAGTCAGTATGAATTAAATCAAAAGTATTATTGGATTTATCAGAAATACTCTTAAAATTTGTTCTAACTTACTTTCCCATTTGACATTCCTTACATACCGGATTATAAGGTTTTACAATCTTAGGTAAATCCCTTACTGCCCTAAGAAAAGTAACCCAACACATTCTAGAAAAATCATCAATAATTAGCATAAAATATCTATCTCCCTATATACTTCTTGTTCTTGCCAGACCACACAAGTTAGTATGAATTAAATCAAGAACATTATTGGATTTCTCATAAATACTATTAAAAGTTGTTCTAACTTGCTTTCCCATTTGACATTCCTTACATACCAAATTATGAGATTTTAGAATCTTAGGTAAATCCCTTACTGCCTTAGTTGAACTGATCGTTACAATGCAATCAAAATTTACATGACAGAGTCTCTTATGCCATAACCAACTTTCATCAATATGTGCAATCAAACATGTCTTATCACTGTTATTCAAATGAAAGATATTACCTTTGGTCTAATTTCTCGTTGCAATCTCCAATTCAGTTATGTTTGTGATTTCACATTTCCATTCTTGAATTGTAACTAAAATCCCTTTTCAACTAATTAACCAACACTCAAAAGATTATGCTTCAATCCTTCAACATAATAAACATTGTCAGTATTGTTCTTACCATCAAAGATATAGTTCCTTTTCCTTTTATCAAAAAAGGCTTTATCATTGCCAAATATTACAAGACCTCCATTGTATTCTTGAAAATATAAGAATTTACTTTTATCACCAGTCATATGATGTGAACATCCACTATCAATGATCCATTCATCTTTTTCTTTAATATTAGCTACTAGGGCTTGCTCTACCGGTGGAACAGTAGGTTCTGGTTGATCTTCTTTTATTGCAACAAAATCCCATCCATTGTCTGTCAATTCTTCATTAGAATCATTTGTAACTCCTTCATCAACATAGTAACATGATTTATCTCTATCCTCTTGAATCAGTATCTTTGATATTTAGGATTAGGCTTATATCTTCTTTTAGCTTCCTCTCTCAATCTTGCATGTCTATCGGGAGATCTAGATGCTATGTGACCAACTTTATTGAAATTAAAACATTTAAATGGTGCTTTAATTTCATACTTACTTCCAACTGGACCTTTAGGCATATTTCTTGCAAATAGTGCTTCAAGTCCTTCCAGTTCTTAATTTTCCCTCTTGATATCTTCAAGTTCTCTTGCATAAAGTGCTTTCCAATCAGATGATGATGATGATGTTGCAGATGATGATGCTTTGAAGGCTAAATCAGTCTTAACTATAGCAACGGGACTAAATTCCTCAAGCTCGCATAAATCATTTGTACAACAACACTATCAACCACATATCAATACATGATAACCAAATAAACTCTATAAACATCAAAGACAAACAAGACCATGCATCAATCAATGTAGCAACCAAAGCACAAAAATATGTCTTGAAAGGGCATACATCAACATTGACCACTATCCATAAGACTCAATATGATTTGGTTAATCAACTACGGAGAACTCCTGCTCAGATATCCATACTTGAGTTACTCAAACTCTCGCCGAAACATAAGGACATCTTGGAACAAGCACTTGTTGAAACAAATGTGTTAGGAACTGGAAGGACAATTGAGAGGGGGAGTAAATCAGTTATCAATTAATTTCAACTCAATTATAAATTACTTCAACTTAATACTTAATACTGGTAAACTAATCTTAATGTTGGTTAAACACATTAACAATGAATATCAATACTAGTGAAACTTAATGCATGAAACAGAAAGAGAAACAACATCCACAACACATCACACAGAGATTTTTGACGTGGAAACCCTGTAAGGGGAAAAACCACAGTGGGAAACCTTACCCACAATATGATGATACTACTGTCAATAGTATGTGTATACAAATGGGGTCTGCACATGCAGAAAAGCCAACCGCCTAGAGCACACTGCTCAAATGGGAGTCGCAATGACTACATTAGGATGGTTAAATCCTAGAATAATGTACTACTTCAAAGTGGATCTGCAATGTTGGATTCAGTACCAGTTTAATCTTTGATAAACACCTTCAAACCTTCCTTGAACCTTCAAATGATGTCTTCTTGATTCACTCTATGATATGCTCATATGATCTTCAATATTTTCTCATACCAAATTACAATACCATACCATGACCATATATCTTCATCTCACAAATGAGATCTTACATTTATACAAAACCTAAGACCAAATACTAAGGTCATCTCACTAAGAATATTACATTCAAATCAATTTCAAAAATAAGTCTTGATGCAATACAAGATGTCAGTTTCAATACAATAACCAATAAAAAATTATCTCCATAACATGACGTACTGATCTGGAATAGATAACGTATATCGGTCTATAACCTAGACCTATCTGTGGATAATAACAAATATGTCAACCCGATTAGACCAATAACCAAAACACCAAAACCAAGTATCCAAACCATGTCTTTGACATAATAAAGTGATCTCTAGATGATAACAAGTCATCATCAATGTCGGTGAACCATATAACCTATCGGTGAGCATATACCGGTGACTGTGCGTAAGTCACTAACCTTGTTGGTGAACACAATGTGCCAGTTCAACATAACCATAGTTCTCTAGAAGGATAAGTGTTGACATCAATGACAAATCTAATGCAACACATCGATAATACCAACAAAATGTGCATCAAGATTTGGACATTGACAAATTTCAAGCCATGGTGGCTCATATGACAAGACCTTATAATCTCACCTTTTCTGAACATGAAAATATCTATTTGAATCATCCATATAATACTCACCTTCATATTGAAGTTGGAGTCTACAAATATCAAGTTAAAAGAGTATTAATAGATGGAGGAGATGGTCTCAATATTTTGTACTTTAAAGCTTATCCATGCATTAGGCTTGTCTGAACTGTCTATTGATCCACACAAAATGATCACCATCAAGGCCTATGATGATGACGAAAGATCATCCAAGGCAATAGTGATATTACCTATTTAGGTAGGACCTATACAAAGGGGCACTATGTGCCAATTCTTATACATAGACTTAACATACAATATTTTATTGGGTCGCCCTTGGATACATGAAATGCAAGCTGTGCCACCAACCTACCATCAGTGTGTTAAATTCCCATATAATGGACATGATATTTCCATCTCTACTGATAATAATCCCTTTCAACATTGCAATTCTATGGGGGCAGCTCAATAGCCTAGTTCCACACAACAGGGAAGCTCTCACTTCCTCAGCACTAGATCATCACCAAGAAAAGATCAAGTCTTTATCCATGGATTTCAAACAAAAGATGAAATCAAAGAACAAGGCATGGGAGAATACTCTTTTGAACCCATGTGCTTATCCAAATTGCCAACATTTCCAAAATCTCATGGGCAGCCTTCTACAGTGACACATCAAGCAATATAGCCCATCGCCAAGTTTGATGGCAAATTTATCCAATTGGGCATACTAGGACATGACTCATTAGAGAAAGACATCCTTAGTTGGCTATACAAGGATGAGGAAGAAGTCAGAGCTGCTACTCTGGAAGTAGCCATACCAACACAATAGTATGGAAAAGGATTCTAGATCATGTAACGGATTGGATACAACAACAAAGGACCTATAGGCAAATGTCAAGAAGGCATTATAGAACCACTAGACCTCCACAATTTTCTTGAGACAAAATAGGACTGGGATATGGACACAACCTACCCCCAAGGCTAAAGAAAAATAAATATCAAAATCCTCAGTTGAAAGCAAAGAAGAAATGAAACAAGGACTCGTGGCAAGAAATACTACACCAAGCAGTAGAAACAACAAGGAAAGAGAGAGAACACCAAGAGAAAGAGAATCAACAAGAGGAGTTGGCCATTCAAACAGAAGAAGCATCTTATGAGAAAGTGCATCATGTTCAAGAACCTATTCAAAACAAGTCAGAGTCACCTCCTGAAGAAATCACTACTCCCCAAGGAGGAATAGTGTATGAACAAATGCAAAGGATACATGCAAGCTCTGATTCTAAATTAGAAAAGACTACAAGACTAGTTTCGATTATCAGAGACTTTTTCTCACCATACAACATACTTGTTAGAAGTAGTAAGATAAGTTGGGAAAACAATTTTGAAACTAATTCCAATGACTATGTATGGGGTAGTTGTTCAAATATGACAGAGGATGTTGAAGAAGGTGCTATTCATTCATGTACACCCATTTCTTAAAAGGGATATGACACAAAGTCTCGATTACTTGAATTCAGACCATGATATATCTACAAGGCTAAGGAAAACAAGCAGCAACACTATGAGCAAGTCTACATAGAAGATGATACCATCAAAGACCTTGACAATATCATTAACTTAACCAACATCCCAGACAACTTTAAAGATACCACTATCATGGCACTTACCATAGTCGACCTTGACACACCAAATGAGTCTCTACCACTTGTATTTCTTGATTTTATAGACTAGGATGAACCTCAACACCATGACATACCTATTTTCCCAGATGATGAATCCATTGTCCATTACCTATGTACACTCAACCTGGAAACATAATCTACCAATGAACAAAATAACGATATCTACAATCGAGAGGGTACCAAGTCTCTCAGTCACAAAAATGAAAGAAATAAAGGATCTAATACTGAAAACCAATCAATGGCTACCTTAGATCACAAATAATTCAAAATAAAGGATGCATCTGAGGTTGAAAACCTTTTCAAGGCACCTAAAGATGAGAGACTTGGCACTCTTCCCGAACACTATCAGGAGCGATCACCCATATTGATTGAGCCCACTCAATCAATCAACATTGGTACAAAAGTAGCAGTTAAAAACATACACCTAGCAGAATCACTGATAGAAGAGGAAAAACTAGAGTTTATTAGATTCTTCAAAGAAAAGAAAATTAATTTTCCTTGGTCCTATGCTGATATGCCCAGAATAGATCCAAACCTAATCATGCATCATTTATCTATTGCTCCTGGATCTAAGCTAATCAAACAGAAGTTATGAAAAAATGAATCCACATGTGGCATTAATGGTCAAAGCTGAATTAAAGAAATTGTTAGACATCGGATTCATTCGACCTATAGACTATGCTGAATGGATTTCAAACATTGTACCAGTTTCAAATGAAGATGGAAGCATCAGAATATGCACAGATTTTATAGATGTCAATGTTGAAATATGAACTGGTATGATAACAGGATGACATTGTATGTTGTCATTGATGTCAATATGCTGAAGAGTGAACTGGTAATATGTTGAATTGGTTTATTGAAGTTAAGCAACTGGCAAAGAGAACTGGTATGGTGCTGAGAAGTAGTATGGTAATATGTTGAGGAGTGAATCGGTATGATGTCGTAAACCGGTATATGTGCAAAAGGTGAACTGATATGTTGAAATGTGAACCAGTACATGGAATGTGGCATGACTACCAGTTGGTAGTCTTAGCTTCAGAGTTTCCAGTTGAAGTGTTCCAAGCCTTTGTGATTCAACCGATGACATCGTATGATGAGTTAGCATTGTAATGGAGATCGGATCGTGTTGCCACGTCAGCCTTGTGCACGTGAAGGATCTTGCATGAAGGAGATTGATCCTATCTACCTCGGGAATGTGCGAAGGCTCTATAAATGGTGGAGAACGCGTGATGGGTTATCACCTCCATGAAATGGTGAAGAACGAATGATGGAGAATGTCTTGAGATCTATTCAAGACCATTGTATTCAAATGCAAAGTGTTCAATGGTCAGGATTGAACCGTCCAAATTTCTTAACCTAAATGTTTAGGATTTAGGGTTTATGCTATTGACCTACCTATTTCCTATAAGGTCGATGTTTTGTTTCATGTTGAAGTTGTTGGAAAAAATTTTGTGTGTATCTAAGTGCAAAGATACGTGATTCTTGCCAAACCAGATAAAGAGGATTGATAACTGCATAGTGTGTGTGCAGAAGGAAGGAACTAAAGTGGATCTGCATTGGCATTGAGTGCTATTACCAGATCATTGTAATACCTGTTGATCTCTAACCACTTCAATAGTTGGAAATCCCTTAACAGGGTAACTTTAACCAGCTTACTGTAAATCCTTTAACAGGGTAACTCAAAGTCATTGAGTTCATAAAATCCTCTAACAAGGTAACCTTTAATAGGGTTTAAACCTTAACCAGGTATTCTAGCCATCCCTTAACTGGGTGATCCCTAACAGGATTAGTTCCTAACAGAACCTGTTGTAACAGTCTCTAACCAGACTAGGATCCTAACAGAGTGGACTTCTAAAGAGTTCAAAATAGCTTATGGGTATTCATCCCCACCGTGGTTTTTCCTAGTTGGGTTTCCACGTGAAAAATATGTGTCATGTGTGATGACTCTTTCATGTGATGTTTTGTTATTTTCTGTCAAGCAGTGAATCATGATTATGCTACCAAGTTATTATATTTTTGATGGTAGATTACCTATTCATACACAAGGATAAAGTGAAATAAGGGTATAGGTTGTGTGGAAAGCTAGGTGTTGTTGGTTTGTGTCTTTTATAGTCTCATTATGTTTAACCGGTGGTAGTTTGGTTTAGACCAATGTTAGTGTTTGCCAGTCAAGTGGACTGTTTGCTGTCAAACCAGTTCTGGAAAAGTGTTTTGCATTTGTACTGATTCACCCCCCCCTCTCAGTACCGGTTTGGTACTCACCGTTCATCATTGAGTTATCAGTCAACAAAGCTTGTCCAAAGGATGACTTTCCTTTCCCCAACATCGACATAATTGTAGACCTCATAGTGGGCCATGCAATTCTCTCATTAATGGATAGTTTCTCTGGCTATAATCAAATCAAAATAGCTCCAGAGGATCAAGATAAAACAACATTCACATATCCTTGGGGAACGTATTGTTGGAATGTCATGCCTTTCGGCTTGAAGAATGTTGGGGCAACTTATCAAAGAGAAATGATGACAATATTTCATGATATTATGCATACCTTCATGGAGGATTATGTGGATAATTTACTGGCTAAATCATTCACCCAGGTAGAACATTTGGGTATATTAGATAAAATCTTTCAAAGATTGGAAAAATTCCAAGACACGCTTAACCCTAAGAAGTGTGTCTTCGAGGTGACATCAGGCAAATTATTAGGCTACATTGTGTCAGCAAAGGGCATTGAAGTATATCCAACGAAGGTACAAGCCATCATGGAGATGCCACCTCCCAAGAACATTAGTCAACTCAAATCTCTACAAAGAAGGCTACAGTCAATCAGGTGATTCATAGCCTAACTAATAGATAAAAGTCTACCATTCAATCATCTGCTACATAAGAACATACCATTCAGATGGGAAGCCAAGTGTACAGAATTATTCTATCAAATCAAACAATTTTTAATGAATCCACCAGTTTTGGTACCACCAATAGCAGGAAAGCCACTCATTCTCTACATATCAACAACAGACATATCATTGGGGGCACTATTAGCACAAGAAGATCAAGAAGGCAATGAACAAGCTATATATTATATCAGTAGAACATTAAATGGATATGAGCTAAATTATACATTCATTGAGAAGGATTTTTTAGTTGTGGTATTCGCTTCTCAAAAATTGCACCATTACATGCTAGCTCACACAATCAGACTAGTAGAACAAAATGATCCTCTCAAGTATTTACTCAGCAAAGTAGCTCTTATAGGCCAACTAGCTAAATGGGTCATGATTCTTAGTGAGTTTGATATCCAATACACAGAGCATTGAACCATCAAGGGACAAGTAATTTTAGATCAATTAGCTAAAGCACCACTACCAGATAAGCAACCAATGAAGGTGGGATTTACAGACATGGATGTCCTTACTGTTACACTCAAACAATGGACCTTGTACTTTGACAGTTCCTATACTCAACATGGCTCAGGTGTCGGCATCTTGTTCGTCACCCCTGAAGGACACACCAATCCAAGATCATATAGACTCATGTTTCCATGCACCAATAACATCACTGAGTATGAAGCCCTAGTAATAGGAATCAAAATGGTCATGAAATGGAGAATCATGGAACTAAAAGTCTATGGAGATTCCCAACTAGTTATAAATCAGATCAACAATGAATATCAGACAAAATATGACAGGTTGTTACCATACAAAAGAATGGTGGATGATTTCAAACAATATTTTGTACACATCACCTTCAAGAAAATACCAAGGTTGGACAACATAGCGGCCAATGTAATGGCCACTATCACTTCACTGCTACATATTCCAGAGAAATAGAGTTGTTATAAGTTCTTGGTAGAGAAACTATTTTCCCCAGCCTATGATAATTCTTTATCCCATGTCATCCATTCCTTAATTGGTTCAAACTCTCCTTTATATAGGACAATCCATGAATATTTTAAAACCAATACCCTACCCATTGGCCTATCTCATAATAAAAAATGTAACTTTATCCGAAAAGCCGCCCATTATACCTTAACTGTTGACACACTTTACTGTTGAGGTCTAGATGGTACTCTTCTTTACATGAGCTTCATGAGGGTATCTATGGCACACATTCAAGTGGTCCTACTCTTGCTAAAAAAATACTGAGAATGGACTATTACTGGCCGACAATGGAAAAAGACTCTTATCAATTTGCAGAAAATGTCTAAAGTGCCAAATTCATGGCAATCTTATCCATGCACTAGCACAAGAACTACAACCATTTACAACATCATGGCCTTTCTGTCAGTGGGAACTTTATTTAGTAGGGAAAATCCATCTTTCCTCTTCAAATGGACACAAGTTCATTATCACTACAACAAAGTATTTCAAAAAATGGATTGAAGCAGTCCCATTGACCACAGTAACTAGAAAACAGATTGCCTCATTTATTCTCAATTATCTAATTTGTAGATTTGGAATTCCTAGTTCCATTATCACAGACAATGGGCGTCCTTCCAAAAATCAGGATGTGTGAGAACTATTTGAGTGATTCAAAATCCAACATTGTTTCTCTACACCTTACTGCCCATAAGGGAATGATTAAGAAAAGGCATCAAATAAAACAATCTTTAAAATCCTAAAGAAAATAGTAAATGATGCAAGTAAGGATTGGCATGTACAACTCAATCCAACACTCTAGGCATATAGGACTAGTATTGGGACACCTACAGGAGCTACACCATATTCACTGGTGTATGGATGAGAAGGAATTTTACCTTTTGAGGTAGAAATTCCATCACTTAGAGTATCTTTAAGAGGCCTCATTCCAGATGAGGAGTATCGGGTCAACAAATTGCAAGAACTAGAGCTTCTGGATGAAAAATGACAACATTCCTATGATCATCTCCAAGCATACCAGCAGCGCATGTGCAGAAGCAACAACCATAGAGTCATCCCTAGGATTTTTAAGGTCGGTGATCTTGTCCTTAAAGAAAATCCAAGAAATCAACAAGATTGAGAAAAGAAAGGGAAGTTTGAACCTAACTGGTTGGGTCCCTATGTTATCATATCAACCTATGGATCAAGTGCCTATTAGCTAACAACTTTAGAGGATGATGTGCTCGATGAACCAACTAACAACATCCATCTAAAGAAAATTCTATACTTGAGTGGTCTAATGCACGGAAAAAGTAACAGAAAAAAAAGTGAAAAATCAGAAAAAAAAAATACAAAAATATCAAAAATGTAAAAGTGCAATAAAAATAGGTAGTGAAAACTTGGCAATAGGCACTATTTGTGAGCCACGAGCTCTTCTATCTATTAGTACTCATATCTTTTTCCTTCATCCAAATCACAGCATGATGACCATCAACTAACATATATCACGCAACAATATCTCGGACTTTCTTAGCGTAGTCACTGCCCTTGATTATCAAAGAATCAGTTAATCATATCCCACCATGGCTTGGTGATTAATGTATATATCCACATCAATAGATATCTACCACTAGGGGCAACATTCCTCTCGAGTTAACCATTCCAACAACAAACAACAAGGATCATAGCATGATAAGAGAACAATGTCAGCAACTGCTCATTGGGCTAGAAAACAAGACCATTATCCAACTGAAAATTTTAACACACACATGATGAATGATTTTCTAGATTATAATTTGTTTACATATATCATGAAGTTTTGACTATTTTGAATATTAACAAATTTTGAACTTTAGATCTCTTGAGCTACTCCAGGATGCATTCAGGTAGAGAAGCAGCGAAGAAATTTGATATTTTCTTTAAATTGTTGTCTTGATGTGATCATTGGTACGGTGCAAATTTGTCTTGAGACATGATTGGAAACATATAATTGAATACATTATCCACTTTGTGCATACAAATGGTTAACTCTTTTATGTTTTACGCAAGTAATACTCAGGTCATCTTGGTTCAATTATACCTCGATGCTTGTGCCATCTTGCAATATCAAAATCCATGTACGTTTTACTCAGGCCATTATGGTTCAATTATACAATTATTCTTGTATAAACTTCCAACATAGCAAAAGCTCAATGATGAAAAACCAAAATAAAGCAAAAACATGTGACTACACAGGAACGACAATGAGAAAATGAGAGTGATCACTTAGTTGCATATCATTTTAAAACTTGCATTTAGTTGCATATCATTTTAAAACTTGCATTTATTTTCATATCATTTTAAAACTTGCATTTAGTTGCATATTATTTTAAAACTTGCATTTAGTTGCATATCATTTTAAAACTTGCACTTAGTTGCATATCATTTTAAAAATTGCATTTAGTTGCATATCATTTTAAAACTTGCATTTAGTTGCATAGAATTTTGCATTTAGCTGCATATCACATTATCATTATCATACATCTCATTTTCAAGATACATCTCACCATTATCATTATTATACATCTCATTTTTAAGATACATCTCATTTTCAAGATACATCTCATCATTATCATTATTATACATCTTAATTTCAAGATACATCTCATCATTATCATTATCATACATCTCATTTTTAATATACATATCATCATCATCATTATCATTATCATACATCTCACAAATCAAATCAATACAACCTATCATTAAATCATCACATCATCCATCAAATCAATCAATATCTAATCAAGAGCATTTGACAAAGCATCACATCATCATCATAGAAAAATCGTATCAATGCATAAATCATCATCCATAAACACCTCACATGTGGATTGGAAAATTGGTGTCATATATATCTCAAAAATGGTCAAAATATACAAGGGATATCATGTCTGTCAAAATACAACACAATGATCAAAATACAATAGAGATAGGTCTCTCAGGTATGACTATCTCCTGAGGCTGAAGTTCTTGCAACAGATGACCTAGCACCTGGATCTCCACCAGTAAGATCATGATGGGGAGGCCCTGTAACCCCTCTACTCTCTGTCCTCGAATGCATCTGAATGCATCGACCAAATGCCACTGCAACATAGTCAGGAGCTCTGTGATCTCTAGGGACCACCTCCTCATTTAAGTGCCTATAGTACTCAGCCTCTTTGGCTAAGTACTGCATCTCTCTTAGTGTGTCTCTCATAGGGGCACCGGCCACTGCTATCTCCAAACTATCTGCACGAGCCTCCATGCATTCTAGGTGCTCTCTCTCTGTGTATCTCGCTTCGCTATGAGTTGTGCAATCTGACATTGCTGAGCTAATACCTGTGCCTGCAACTCCTGCACTATAACATGCAGTTCTTGGATCTGTGAATCTTATCGATGTGTAGGTACCCTGATCTGCACCGGTACCTGGGTGGTGGCACCACCTATCGCTATCCTAGGCATAACACATCTAACATCCTCTGCTAAGTCAGCTGCCTGAACTCCTCTACCTCACCCACAACTGCCAACACCTCACCCACTCTATCAATCCCATCAGCTCCAAGAACCAAACCTCCTCTACCTCCATCACCACTCAGTCATCTGACTAATCCAATCCTCCCTCTGTCTCCTCCACCTCCTCTCCCATCTCCCCCTCTATCTCCTCTCCTCCCTCCATCTGCTCCTTTATCTTCTCATCTCCCTCTACCACCTCCCCTCCCATCTCCCCCATCATCTTCTCCATCATCTCCATATCCCTCATCTATCTACTCTCCCTCCTCTCTCCATCTCACTCGCTTCTCTAGTTGCTCATCCTCATCATCGTCAAAGGTAGGAAGCATCTCTATCAGATCTGATATTCATGCCATGACATGTGCCATGATGTATGCTAAGAACTCCTCCGTCATCCCAACATCCACTACTCCAGCCCCGTAATCCCATATTTGTCGAGCCAAGAGCATGTACTCCTCCATAGCCACTACACTATCAATACTCAGACCCAACTCTGACACAACCTGTCTCCGGTTGGCATATAAGCATGCTCCCTATGGTATACCCTATTGTCAACCATACTGTCACTGAACATGACTATGTAAAAATATCTCAATGATAAAAGGTGTTCTCCCAATCAGATATCTCGACATATATATAGGGTATCTCTAGCCTATCCTTAGCCCATACTTCACAGTCCATATACGGTCTCCAAATAATCGTATCAATATCATCCAACACCCTCCTCTAATGCTCTATTTTTCCCACCTTACGCTAGACAACTATCCTTGTATAACCATACAAATAAGCCCGACCAACTGGCCTATCCCTATTTGCAAGTAGCCTAGCTACAGGAATGTGCTCCCAAGCCCACACCAGTAATAATGTAACCCCAACTAATAAGCTCGTGTATCCTAGATACACTACCTGGTGCAGCTCCCTGTATAAGTGTGCTAACATATGGGACCCCCAAGCGAACCTATGTCCCTCTCTCACCATATCCTCCAAAACCAATCCCTAGCCCACTGTGAGTCCCTTTGACCTATGGGTGGGACACAAGAATCCACCTATGAAACCTGCTAGTACAAAGGGTAGTGGAGCATAATCAAAATCCAAAAACTCCTGCAAAGGGATCTTGTATCCACTAATTTGATCATCATGGAATATCTAGCGGAGAGCCTCTGTCCCACCCTCCTCATTCTTCTCATATGGAAATAGTGCCCCAATCACTGGAATCCACAGAATCTGATAATAGTCCTCTGGAGTGACTGTCATCTCACTAGTTGCCAAATGAAAGGTGTTCATATCACTGTGCCACCTCTCTGCCAAAGTTGTCAGCAAACTCCAGTTAATAATATACCAAGGCATGTCCAACAAAGAGGATAAAACACACCTCTCAATAACATCTCTATCCACCTATGATAACCATTGAATCAATGACTATGGTCTCAAAACTTTCTCTCACAACTAGAGTACACCAAGCTTTGCCTACAAAACAACAAATGTTCATCATCAGTTCCCACATCTATTCGATATATCCAATCAAAAAAAAATAAACTTGAAATAACAAAGCATCAAATGAAGTCCCATATCAAAATAAATCAAATCAAGACCCATATCGAAATGAATCAAGACCCATATCGAAATCAAATTAAAAAAAATCCTTATCACAAGTACCATATCAAGAAATAAAATAAAAAACCCATAAATGCAAGCAACTCAAATATCCATATCACAAGCATCATATTAGGAATCATATCGAAAATCAAGAATTAGAACTCATATTGGACATCAATATTATACTACAAGGCAAAAATCAAAGATCCATATCAACAGAAAATCATGATCCTCATTCAAACAGTCAATCAACTTGACACTTCAAAAATAAAAGCAATTTCAAAGAATATCAATCATCATATCAAGACTCGGACATCATCACAGTAGGCAATATATTGGTTCAAAACCCATCCCAAAGCACTCAGTAGATACCTATCCCCTCCTAAACCATCTACCTCATTTATTTTCATAAGTGATGCATTATTCCAAGTCCTTTCTACCCATTTTTCTTGCCCATGCACCAAATCATCCCTCATATGTGCTAAGCTGCTAATCATGTGCTACCCAAACTCTGCTACGTGCTAAAATATTTACTTAATGTGCTAAACTAAACCTATGTGCTAACAGGGGTTTCCATCATGCTAACCTAAGAACCCTAGGTGCTAGGTTAACCCTACACGCTATCCTACACACCATACGCGCTTCCTTGTTAGCCATGTGCGTTAAAACACCCTACGCGCTATCCTAAACCTACAACATGTTGAAGACTGACTCCAAGATGCTAACATATCTAAAAAACCCTACACGCTATTGTTACTATCATATGCACTAGTGAAGGAACCCTATACGCTAAACCGGAAAAAATGGAAACAAAAAATGAAAAACGTGACTAAAATCAACAAAATAAAAAACAAACAGGGCAAAATTGAGGTGACTTACAGGTGGACCATACGCGGCGGGCCTCCGGTATCGACGAATGTGCTCGAATTGCTGAGAAGCATAAGGAACCGATATTTTGTCAAACTCCACGTGTCACTATCACAAAAGGTCAAAATGTGCAAATGATACAAATAAAATCACTTTTTAACTTTTTATTGGGTAAAAGTGAAAAAGGGTTAGTAGGTGGGGCATGTATTTTGCTTGTTTTCTCCCTTTTAACCCTATCAAACATCATTTTCAGGAGATAAATCAATTACAATGCATTCAACACAGTCAACATTTAAAAATACAATCAATTTAAAAACACTCATCAAATCAACAAATTTTTCAAACTCCTTGATTCATCTCCTGAGGGGGCATCATCAATATAATTTATCAAATCTGGGGCATGACATCAACATATCGACACATGACATCAACATCTCAATACATGACATCACATTGATCAAATTTTGGCAACATATCCGACAATTTTCTTTGAATCAACATGTGCACAAACGTCACTTCAAAGAGGGGCAAAATGTAGACATGCAAAAATGACCAGATTCCTAAAGTGAATATTTAATATTCATTTTAACCTCATTCCTCTATTTAATTAAACTCTATTTAATTAAACTATTCACATTTGACTATTTGATTAAATTTTTGGCTTGATGATGATTGTAATGTATTCATCACTTGTTGTCATTCATGAAACACTCTCACACACACATATGATTAAAATGACTACTAGTGTAACTTCATTGGTTTACACTATTAACCAGTATGTTTAAGGTCTATCTCTAACTGGTAGTCTATATCAATGGGTATGTGCTTAAGAGATAACCTGTGGTTACATTAAGTTAGCATCAAAATTAAGATAAAGATGGAGATGGAGATCAAGTGGAAGATTCCAAGACAACGGTTCACATATTTTGTTCCAACCGATATTGACTATTCTAACCGGTATCTGATTTTGTGATGAGTTACCAACATTGACTTCTTGATGGTCATATTTGTGATGAGTTATGACTACTTGTCTAGATACACTGCACATAGGAAATTGTGTTTTTATTTCCTATGGCCGACATAAGATTTGAATGTCTATTTAAAGACATCTTAGTGAATCCTTTGAAATTGATAGAGAATGATGGTATGTGAATACTGATATGCATCTAGAGTGAAAGATTTTGTTGAAGAGAGATAAGTGTTAAGATGAAGAGCAGTGTTGAATGTACTTAGAAGGATTTGATCAAGCAAATATTGTGCTACTCAGAATAGATCATTCCATTCTTGTTGTCTTCTAATCATTACAACAAAATCAAATCCCCTAATCGGGTAAGCTCTAACAAGCTTCATTGTACAAATCTTCTAACAAGGTGATCCATTAGTTTGGATTCTAAAATCCTCCAGCAAGGTTACTCTTAATAGGGTATAAGCTTCTAATCAAGCTTGGGATCTGTAACAAGATTTTCTCCTAATAGAGCACTTTGTAAGGCCTTAACCGGTTAGTTATCTATTACTGCAGATAGTTAACTTATGAGTTCCATCTCACCATGTTTTTTACCTATTTAGGTTTTCCACGTATAAACACTTGTGTTATGGTGGATGTTCTACTTTATGTAGATGTTGTTATTTTATTTTGGATAGCATGTATTTTGTTTAAATGCTTGGTTAATTTCATCTACTAGTTAGTGTTTGAAGTTGTGTTTGTTGTAGTGTCACTGATTCACCCCCCTCTCAGTTCTTTTCAAGTCCATCAATTGGTATTAGAGCCTAACTTATTTGAAGCCTAACCGCTTAGAAGGGAATCTTGAAACTACCATGGGGGAAAAAAGCTACTTCAAGATTATTAGAGAGCTAGAAGCTAGCAGAAATGAAATTGAATCCCTTAGGGGAAAACTGAAAGTTTCTCAAGTCAAAAGGAGAGAGCTATCTGAAAAAATGCTAGAAATATCTGATAATAGTTCTTTAGATGAAGCCAATATTGAAGCTTTAGCTGATTAAGTTGAAAAGGTGAACAGTGAAAAATTGAATCTAAGAAGAGAACTAGAAGGTCTCACTATCCACATGAGTCAGGAACTGGAAGTCAGAAGAGTTGTTGAAGATCTTATCAAGGTAAGAGATCAAGAGATCATAAAGATCAAATGGGAAAGAGACACTATACATGAGTACTTGATTGCTGAAATAGAAGAGAAGGAGAACCTAAAGCTAGACCTTGGGTTGGCATCATCTTTGAAAGAGAACTTGTCTAACCATAATGAAGATCTTTTCAAAAAGCTTATTGAAGCCAATGGGAAATTGGAGAAGTTTGTCAAAATTTCTACCATGCTGGAAGAACAAATTCAATCACAGAGAATGAAGGGTGATATCTCCAAACTTGGTTTTCATACAACTAAAAAAGGAGAATACTCCGGTACAAAGAACAAAACTTCTCTTAAAGTCAATAAGACTACCGGTAAGAAGTTTTTTAAACCTCTCTACTTTGTTTGTCACAAGCCTGATCATACTGCAAATGTTTGTAGAAACAAACCTAACAGAAACGCAAATTACAATACTAATGTTAGGTATGTGTCTAGAAAGTTTGAAGGTCATTGCTACACATGTTCAATATATGGGCATAGACATATTGAGTGCATATATGGATCAAACAATCCTATACCACACATGAATCCTATACCAAATGGTGACCAGATAAGGATTTTTGATAACCGAGTAAACCAGAACTGGCAAAGACCCTATGGCAACCGGTTTAGTCCATTCAAAATGGAAAAGACATCAAATTTTGTTTGCACCTTTTGTAATAACATTGGTCATGTGGCTATGAACTATAGAAGAAGAACGAGAAGAGAAAATGTAGGACCCTAGAAATCATCTTGTATAGTCTGTTACCACTGCAATAAACCAAGACATTTAGAAAAGTTTTGCAGATCAAGAAATAATAGACTGGTCAACTCCTTCAAGGATCAGAAAGGAAAGAAAAAAGTTTATTTTGACGAAACCAGAGAGGATATGAATCAAATTTTGAAAAAGAAAGGTGATGACTTTCCTGTAGAAGAAACTGTTCCTTCACCAAGTGAAGAGAACCCAAGCAACAGTTACTTGTATATGGTTCACCGGCAGGATATATTGTTCACCGGTACCTGGAATGAATGGAAGACACTTGGTAATGTCGAAGACATCATGTGGACACTTTATTTTGAAGAAATAATCATTGGTATATTCATATTTGCATATTTGCTTTTACTAGCAAATAGGTCCAGGTTATCTAGGGTTACACCGGCAGGCTTATCTTTTCCAGATCAGCATGGCACACTATGGAGATGATTTATTATTGTTGTAAATGCATTAAGCCAACATGTTCAATCGGTTATTGCATCGGATATTATGTTGTTTGTAAAAAGTTTTATTGATATATCTAAAAATCCGGTATTACATTCTAAAACAAAACATGTTTCTATCAAACTAAATTTTCTAAGGGAAAAAGTTGAAGAAAAAGAGATAAAACTGGTTTATGTGAATACTAAAGAATAGCTTGTAGATATTTTCACAAAACCTTTGCCTAAGGAGGCTTTTGAGTATCTTACAGATCAGCTTGGAGTCATACCACCACCTGTAGAGACTTAGACAGTTGATGATTGTCATCAACCGGTAGAATTAAATGGACAAATCTTTTATTCCGGTATTTGATGAGGAAGCTACTTCTCAAGGGGAGTAGTTGGTATATTGAATTGGTTGGTATTTTGTATGAACTTGACTTTTGTAACTTTGGCATTTGATGTCAAAGGGGGAGAGATATCTATGGAAAAACACATTATCTTTTTGGTGAGAGATTTTAGGGGAGAGATTTTGAAAAACACATTTAAGGAGAAATTTGTATGAGAGATTGGTATTGTTACTCCCAAGGGGAGAAATGGAGATTACTGGTTTTTGTATTTGGCATTTCTATTTTGGCACTTTGATGGTTTTTCCATCTTGTGTTGCCATCAATGCCAAAGGGGGAGATTGTTGGTATTTTGGTATGGTTTTGTCATTGATGTCAACAACTACTAAATACACCTACTTTGGAGATCTAGCAACATTCACCGACAAGCAGTAAACTGTGCAACAATTACTGGTATATGGTTCACCAGTAGGATATATTGTTCACCGGTACCTGGAATGAATGGAAGACACTTGGTAATGTCAAAGACATCATGTGGACACTTTATTTTGAAGAAATAATCATTGGTATATTCATATTTGCATATTTTCTTTTACCGGCAAATAGGTCTAGGTTATCTAGGGTTACACCGGTAGGCTTATCTTTTCTAGATCAGCATGGCACACTATGGAGATGATTTATTAATGTTGTAAATGTATTAAGCCGACATGTTCAATTGGTTATTGCATCGGATATTATATTGTTTGTACAAAGTTTAATTGTAATATCTTGTAGAGTCGACCTACTAAAATTGGTCTTAGGGTATGGTATAAATGTAAGATCTTATTTGTAAGATCAAGTGGGGAATGCAAAAAATAATTGAGTGAAGGTATATGCGAGATCAAGCAGAGGTATACACGGAGACATCATTTGAAGGTGGAGTTAGGTTTTTGTAGAAGTATATCAGCATTACACGGGTACTGAATCCAGCATATGAAGATGCTATTTTGTGTAGTACATTCTTATTGGATTTAACCATCCAACTGTAGTCAGTGTGACTCCCATTTGTGATTGAGCAGTGAGCTCTAGGCTGTTGGCCTTTATGTATGTGTAGACCCCTTTTTGTACACTTACTATCTGTAGTAGTATCATCTGATTGTGGGTAAGGTTTCCCACCATGGTTTTTCCCCTTACAGGGTTTCCACATACAAATATTGGTGTCATGTGTTGTGGATGACTTTATGTTTATGTTTCATGCATTAATCCTTACCGATATAGCAATTTACTGTTAACACTGTCTACCGACATACTTAACTATTTTACCGGTATTAAGCATTAAGTTGGTTAATAAGTTTTTGGTTTGAATTTATTAGACAATTGATTCACACCCCCCCCCCCCCTCAGTTCTCTCCAGGACCTAACAAGCCTGTCTAACATGGCTAAGGGGAATGTAAAGAGAAGAACAAGATTATCTTGGTGTAAGTTGATGAATTTCTTTGTGATTAGAGAAATCAAGTTGAATCAAAGTTGCAGAGAGGCGAACTGGTGTGCATTTGAACATTTCAACCAGGAAATAGAGTGACGCATTATCACAAGTCCCGAGCGATGTTGTGATCAAAGGTGATTTATCCAGCTATATAGATTGCAAAATAGAAGATTTAGGAATTCTACACATCTATACTCAGTTGAAATCACTTTGTGATAAGAATGGAAAGATTGAAGCAAAATATGCTAGGGCTTTTGAAAAAGGGTTTCATAATGCTGCATATTTTCTTGAAGATTTTGAGGATGAACACATAAGAATCATCTTGAGTCAAGTCCACAGAGAGAATATCTATTTGGAAAGGACTCATACAATAACCAAGGAAGCTATTAGAGATGTAACGGGTTATTTCTCAACCGGTAAAATCCCTGTGTTAAGAAGAATTTCAAATGACACTGTCTTCAAGATAACCAGTTCTACATTTGATAAGCGTGCTTTCTCTATCAACACTATTAGAGACCCTGCAGTGAAATTTACAGCAATGGTGATAGGCTACCAGGTATTCTATTCTAGTAGACTTAACAGTGTTCCATCTGCAACAATTCACACAACACATAGAATGATTGTTGATAATGCGGATTATGATATTTGTGAAGCTATCAGAGACCAATTATTTCAAAACTTGAAATCCATTAAGAAGGACAACACAGAGAAGTTCAAATATGGTCAACTATTAGTCGGGTTATTTTTCTATATTCAGAACTTCCTACCGGGTACTGGTAATATTGAATGGTCCAAGGAACAACCAGTCAATGAACAAATCAAGAACAACATTAAGGCTGTGAAGAATACTTTTTAAGCTGACTTGAACAAGTATTTTAATGAATTTCAGAAAAAAGATGAGCATGAGAATGAGGTTACCTGAAGATGTGGTAAAATAGTTTCCAAAACACATAGGCTTCACTGTTACCACCGACTTTTGCTTGATGCAAGCAATTGAACCTAGAGAGGAAGATATGGAAGATATGAGCTATGAGGTTAATCATGATTTGTTGGTTGGCTATGCTAATACCCTATTAGCCTCACCTAAAGATAAAAAGAAGGCAAAATTGGACGTTGTGGAAATCCAAGTTGCACCAACTGAAACCGATACTGCACCTGTAGCTAAAGTGAAAGGAAAGAAAAAGAAGTCTAATGAAAAATCTCTTGTGAAAAAGACAACAAGGGTGACTCAGAGTGTCCTAACCAATAAGGAACCAACACCTAAAGTATATGAAAATAAGGAGAATGTAGCAAAGAAGAGAAATCAGAAACTGACTTTGCAACCAGAGTTTGAGGGTACAGATTCTGAAGAAGAACCAAAGAAGGAAAAACCAATCGGAAGAAAACTTAAGAAGGAAAAGGTAGTGTCAAAGGAAACTACACTGATAGATATTGCTACCTACAAACTTGACAGAGTTTTTGAAAGGACAATGGAGACATTAGGAATAAATAGCTTTGATAATGTCAAAGAATATTTTGATTCTTTTACTGAAGATGAGAAGAAGCAAGTAATCCAACAGGTAATAACATATTTGGGTCATTACAATAGATTTCCACATGATTTGGAAAAAGATATTTCAATCTCTTTGTATAATACTTTGTAAGAGAAATGGGAGGAAGCAATTCAATTGGCAAAGAAGATTTTTGATGAAATATTTGTACAATATTTTCCCAATCTATTATCAGATGGAATTAGTGCTTTAATTGAGGAATACAAAGCATATTTTGATTTTAAAATGAGGAGATTGAAGCTCCTTAATGGAAAAAGGGCAGTTATTGAGTTTGAGACTCATCAGCTAGCTTGTGTAATCAAACAAAGGGAAGAAAACATCCACTCTAGCAATAAGGATGATACTACAGATGATGCTCCTCGACCGAAAATAGATGAATAGGAAATTGTCCAAGTTGATGAAGTCTATCCAACCAAGAAGAAGGATGATTCCATTATTCTTGTTGATGAAGATGTTCAAGACATAGTAGACCTATCTGGAGACATTACTACATCAGATATGGATCCTCCTACAATCATTGAAGTACAAGTTACATTAGTTGAACAACCGGGTATTCAACTAATAATGGACAATGAACCAGCAAAAGATCAACTGGAGAAACCCCATTCTCCACCGCTCATTGAGACTACTCAAAAGGAGTCTACTAAGGAAGTTGTTACTCAGCAAACTGAAGATACCATAGAGAAGAACACAAAAAGAGCCATCATTAAGAGTGTACCCCTTGAACCGGTGAAGCAAAAAATACTTGATGATGATGATGAAGATTGCTAATGTTATGCAATCTAGAGCACACAAGAAGAGACTGAAAGAGAAAAGGATTGAAGCAGAGACAATCCAGAATGCAGTAGAAATTTTGTTTGGTTTACTACAGAAAACAATTGTTGCACATCTTCCCACTTCCATCAGCAAACTTGGTCAGTTAGTTGCAGATGCATCTGGTCAAATCAAATCACTTGAAGATGTTGCTCAAATATCTGCTGAGAAGAGCCACAAGAAGAAATATGGACATAAACTGGCTAAGAATATTGAAAGTGGAAAAATGTCTTTATCTCATAATGGAAGTCTATTGAAGAAAGCTATTGAATCTGGAGGAAAGTATCTTTCCTCTACCTCCAATGTTACTTTCTTTTATTCTGATATTTCTAAGAGTCAAGTTGAAACCAAGCAAGAAATAGAAAGGTTATGCAAGGCATATGTCCCACTCCAAGACTCCATTCATGCCTTTAAGCGGTCTGTAGATGATTTGCATAATAGACTGAACATGAATGATAATGAGAAGGCTAAGAGATTTTGATCTCCAAGAGAGCTCAAGAGTCAGCTCACCTCATAGGTCAACATTCTTCAGAGAGCCTACTCCAATGCAAAAGTTATTCTTGCTACTCCTGAAACCTGCACACTAGACTCAATGTAAGAATT
Source organism: Cryptomeria japonica (assembly GCF_030272615.1). Taxonomy (NCBI): domain Eukaryota; kingdom Viridiplantae; phylum Streptophyta; class Pinopsida; order Cupressales; family Cupressaceae; genus Cryptomeria; species Cryptomeria japonica. Next base: position 883,288,211 of record NC_081409.1, read on the forward strand.
ATATTCCCAATTGATGTCTACCTCTAAGTATACTACTAACATACTGGAATCATGGGAAAATGCTTTATCCCAGATGAAGTAGAATTTCAATGATATATTTATGAGACTAGCCAATGCATGAATTTTTTTTAAAATTTGTACTATATGCTGAACACTTTGATACAATTTTTCTATATATGTATATATTTTACATTATCATTTTGGCATTGTTGTCAAAGGGGGAATAATAATATGTATGCGTTTTTTGAAAATTTTGTATTTATGCATGTATTAAGGGGGAGTATTGCATTAAAAATAAGAATATGAGTACATATGTATATATATTGTGTATGCACACTTAGCGGTATTGTATTACTCTAAAAAATGTCTAAGTGTTGCCATCAATGCCAAAGGGGGAGATTGTTGGATTGATGATGATTGTAATGTATTCATCACTTGTTGTCATTGATGAAACACTCTCACACACACATATGATTAAAATGACTACCGGTGTAACTTCATTGGTTTACAATGTTAACCAGTATGCTTAAGGTCTATCTCTAATCGATAGTCTGTATCAACCGGTATGTGCTTAAGAGATAACCTTTGGTTAGATTAAGTTAGCATCAAAATGAAGATAAAGATGAAGATGGAGATCAAGTGGAAGATTCCAGGACAACGGTTCACATATTTTGTTCCAACTGGTATTGACTGTTCTAACTGGTATCTAATTTTCTAATGAGTTACCAGCACTGACTTGTTAACGGTCATTTTTGTGATTAGTTATGACTACTTGTCTAGATACACTGCACCTAGGAAATTGTGTTTTGATTTCCTATGGCTGACATAAGATTTGAATGTCTATTTAAAGACATCTTAGTGAATCATTTGAAATTGATAGAGAATGATGGTATGTGAATACTGATATGCATCTAGAGTGAAAGATTTTGTTGAAGAGCGATAAGTGTTAAGATGAAGAGAATTATTGAATGTACTTAGAAGGATCTGATCAAGCAAATATTGTGCTACTCAGAATAGATCAGTCCATTCTTTTTGTCTTCTAATCATTACAACATAATCAAATCCCCTAACCAGGTAAGCTCTAACAAGCTTCATTGTACAAATCCTCTAACTAGGTGATCCATTAGTTTGGATTATAAAATCCTCTAGCAAGGTTACTCTTAATAGGGTAGTACTCTTAACAGGGCATAAGCTTCTAATCAAGCTTGGGATCTCTAACAAGATTCGCTTCTAGCATAGTACTTTGTAAGGCCTTCACCGGTTCGTTATCTATTACTACAGATAGTTAACTTGTGAGTTCCATCTCACCGTGGTTTTTACCTATTTGGGTTTTCCACATATAAACACTTGTGTTATGGTGGATGTTCTACTTTATTTGGATGTTGTTATTTCATTTTGGATAGCATGTATTTTGTTCAAATGCTTGGTTAAGTTCATCTACCAGTTAGTGTTTGAAGTTGTGTGTGTTTTAGTGTCACTGATTCACCCCCCCTCTCAATACTTTTCAAGTTCATCATAAATAAGTTAATCAATTTATTTAATTAAGTTCACCTATGCCTTTCATAGCCTTTCATTCAATAAATCAATTTATTTAATTAATTCCCCTTTCTCCCTTTTAAGTAAATTTATATTTAATTAAATTGATCCTTGCAAGTAAATAAAACTAATTTATTTATTTAAATTCCCCACTTGTATTTATGCAAGTTGCTTCTATTTTTGTTGAAATAAAGTAATTTATTTTTATTTTATTTTATTTCCATCCACTTGCAAAATCCTACATCTCCCACTTGCCTCTCTAAACCCCTTCTAGATTCTTCTAATCACTTCTATTTTAGCCTAATCCATCTCTTAAATATTTTCACATCCCTAAACAAAGAGAAGTCACTTCTGAAACCCTCAAAGTCTTTGAAAACTATTAAAGGCTTTATGTTCTCAACAAGTTAACCTCCAAAGTCTTTTAAACCATTAATGGTTAACTCAACCTTCTTACATGGTTAGATACTTTTTTTCTAACTCAACCTTCATCTAACCCAAGGGTCTCATCAAGAATTCATGGCTTTAGCCTTGGTTATCCCTTTAACCCTTGTACAAGAGTTTACCCCTTGGGTAAAATCTTTGTCCAATGGATAACCCTAACCTAACCTTAACCCTTACCTCCTAGGTTAGCCATCCTATATTCTCAATCATTTAATGTTTCTTTCATCTTCTTTCAAGAAGTCTCTTGTTGACAATAGCCACCATTTCATTGGTGAGAGTTAATGAATACATGATGAACAATTAGTACCAAACTAGTACTGAGAGGGGGGGGTTAATTAGTACAAATAAAAACACTTTCCCTAAACTGGTTTGACTGCAAACATTGCACTTGGCTGACAAGCAATAACACCAGTCTAAATCAAATTACTACCAGTAAAACACAGTGAGAATGTGAAAGACATAAACCAGTAACTCTTAGCTTTCCACACAATCTAATCCCTCATTTTCACTTCACCCTTATGCATAAACAAGTAATCTATCATCAGAAATATAATGACTTCTAGTTCAACATGTTTTACCACTTTGACATAAAACACTAAAACATCACATGAAAGGCATCACACATGACACACTACCATGGTGGGGATGAATACCCACAAGTTGTTCTTTGAACTCTTTTGAAGTCTGCTCTGTTAGGATCCTAGTCTAGTTTAAGACTTTTACAATAGGTTCTGCTAGGAACTAATCCTGCTAGGGATCACCCGGTTAAGGGATGGCTAAATACCTAGTTAAAGGTTAGAACCCTGTTAAAGGTTACCTCGCAAGAGGATTTGAAGAACTCATTGAATTGAGTCACCCTATTAAAGGATTTACACAAAAGCCTATTAAAGCTTCCCGATTAAGGGATTTTCCAACTGCTGAAATGGTTAGAAGTCAATCGGTAATACATTGATCTGATAACATCACACAATGCCAAGGTAGATCCACTTTAGCTCCTTTTCTTCTGCAATCACACTCTGTAGGTATCAACACACTTCTCCGGTCTAGCAAGAATAAAGTATCACTCATTGGGATACACACATAACATTTGCCAACAACTTCAAACTGAAAAACATCATCGACCTTATAGGAAACATATAGGTTGGTAGCATAAAACCTAAACCCTAAACATTTAGGTTTAACACTTTAGTCGGTTCAATCCTGACCATTAAACACACTACATTAAATAGAATAGTCTTGAACAGATCTCAAGACGTTCTCCAATGTTCATTCTTTGTCGCTTTAGGATGTTGATAACCCATCACGCGCTTTCCACCATTTACAGAGACTTCGCACATTTCTGAGGTAGATAGGATCAATCTTCTTCATGCAAGATCCTCAAGGAAATCCTTCACGTGCACAAGGCTAACGTGGCAACATGATCTGGTCTTCATTAAAATGCTAACTCATCACAAGATGTCATCAGTTGAATCACACAGGCAATGCATCAACCAGAAACCCTAAAGCTGAGACTACCAACCGGTAGTCATGCCAAATAAAACCCCAATACAAAACTTCCATACACCGGTTCTCATTCCAACATACCGGTTCACCTTGAACAAACATACCACTTCACTTTTTCATATATGTACCGGTTCACATCATCATACCAGTTCTCTTGCCAGTTTGCTTATATCAATATACCGGTTCATACTCAACATATTGACATCAATGACAACATACAATATCATCATGTCATCAAGCTCTACACATATGCCAACAATCTCCCACTTTGGCACTGATGGCAATATAAAAAGATATCTATGTGCTTCACATCTTCTCCCCAATACTGTAGATATCTTCTCTACTTCACATCTTCTCCCCCTTTGATAACAATGCCAAAGTGGAGGCACAAACAGCTATGTTCCACTATGCTGCTCCCCCTAAGGAGTAGCATCCTTTAGCACACCAATCCTGAAAAAGATTTGTCAATACAATACCTGACTGATGTGGAGTACACATCTTTAGTTCACCTCTTGAAGGGGAAGCACCCCTAATTCACCTCTTAAATAGGTAAATGTAGCCTTCGCTAGAGGCTTGGTGAATATGTCTGCTAATTGCTCCTTACTGGAAACATGTTCTAATACAACCTCTTTGTTCTGAACCTTCTCCCTCAATAAATGATACTTAAGCTCAAAGTGCTTGGTTATAGAATGTAAAAATAGATTCTTGGAGATGTTAATTGGACTTGTGTTGTCACAAAATATACTCACTGGTTCAGATACAAGAACTTTGAATCCTCTTAATACATGCTTCATCTAGATTGTCTGGGTGCAGTTCATAAATGCTGCAACATATTCTGCTTCTATTGTAGACTAAGAGATACAACTCTGCTTCTTACTAATCCATGAGACCAATCTACCACCAAGAAAGAATGCACCACCGGTTTTGCTCTTCTAGCCATTCACATTACCAACCCAATCAGCATCTATAAACACTTTCAAGTTGAAATCATTACTGTATGGGTACCATAATCCATAGTCAATAGTTCCCTTCAGATATCTTAGAGTTCGCTTGACTAATACCAAGTGGGACTCTCTTGAGCTTTTATGGAACCATGCAGTAATGCCCATTGCATGTGCAATGTCTGGTCTGCTATGTACTACATAGTGCAATTTAACAATCATTGATTAGTATTCATTCTCATTTACCAACCCTGAGTCATCCTCTTTTGATAATTTACAACTGGTCACCATTGGTGTACCAACGGGTTTGTTGTCTTCCATGGCAAAGGTCTTCAACACCTCTTTGACATATTTGGACTGAGTGATAAAGATTCCATCTTTCATTTGTTGACTCTGTAGTCCAATGAAGAACTTAATCTCCCCTATAAGTGACATCTCAAATTCTTTTTTCATTTCATCTGCAAAATCATGACTCATCTTGTCATCTCCTCCAAAAATTATGTCATCAACAAATACCTCACAGATTAGAATCTGCTCTCCTTCTGACTTCAGGTAGATATTACTATCCTCACTTGTTCTCTCAAATCCAATATTCACAAGATGGGAATGCAAGCGTTCATACCATGCTCTAGGTGCCTGCTTTAGTCCATACAAGGCTTTATGTAGCCTACACACCATGTCACTGTCTTCTGATAGGGAAAACCCATCTGGTTTCTCTATATATAGCTCCTCTTCTAGTATTCCATTCAAGAAAGTAGATTTTACATCCATTTGATATACTTTGAGTCCCTTGAATGCTGCATATGCAATAAGCATACAAACTCCTTCCAATGTAGCTACAGGAGCAAAGGTTTCTACATAGTCTTCTCCTTCTTCTTGAGCATATCCTTTGCACACCAATCTGGATTTGTTTCTAAACCATAGTGCCATCTTCATTCAGTTTATTTATGAAAACCCATTTGGTGCCTATGACATTTTTATGCTCAGGTCTGGGTACCAAAGACCATGTACCATTCTTTTCTATCTGGTCAAGTTCCTCTTCCATTGCCTTGATCCATTCTTCATCTTTATGTGCTTCTTTAAATGTTTGAGGCTCAAATTCAGAGATCATGCAAGAGTTTTCTCTGACCTTTCTTCTTGTAAGAATTATTGCATCCTTGTCTCCTATGATCTGCTTTGGATCATGATTCAGCTTTACATAGCTAGGAATGATCTTAGTTGTTTCCTCTTGCTTTTCTTCTTCATCCTCATCTTCATCAGCATCAGCATCTACCAGTGTAGGAGCACTATTACTAGTGCTAGGTTGTTTTGCAACCGGTTCCCTGAAGGTTACTACTAGTTCATTTCCTACTTGCTCACAGTCGGTTTCCTCAGATTTCTCAGAGGTTTCATCAACTCTAACATTGATGCTTTTAACAATTCTCTGAGTCCTATTGTTGAAACATTTGAGAGCTTTTCTCTTTGTAGAATACCCTAGGAATATTCCCTCGTCACATTTAGCATCAAACTTGCTCTGCTGTTCACTCCTCTTGATATAACATTTGCTACCAAACACTCTAAAGTAGCTTACCACTAGTGTCTTACCAGTCCAATACTCATAAGGTGTTTTATCTTTACCCTTTTTGATGAGTACCTAGTTCATTGTGTAGACTGCAGTGCTCTTTGCTTCTCTCCAAAAGGTGTGAGCAACTTTTCCTTGGATCAACATAGTTCTAGCTCCTTCAACCATAGTCTAGTTGTTCCTCTCTGCTAGGCCATTCTATTGTGGAGTCCGGGGGGTAGACAGTTGCTTCTTGATGTCGTTCTCTTCACCGTACTTGTTGAATTCATCGGAAGTGAATTCTCCTCCTTGATCAGTTCTCAGGCACTTAATCCTCTTACCACTTTCTCTTTCTACCAGTGCTCTAAAGGCTTTGAACTTTCCAAAGGCTTCAGAATTGTCCTTCAAGAATGTGACCCACATCATTCTTGAGAAATCATCAGTAAGAATCATAAAATATCTATCTCCTTTCACACTCCTAGTTTTCATAGGACCAAACAAATCAGTAAAAACAAGATCAAGTAAATTGTCTATAGTGAAAGGTTTAGCTTTGAAGGTTGAGGAAGACATTTTCCCCAATTGACACTCTTTGCACAAAGGATTCTCTAGTTTGCTCGGCATAGGCAATCCTCTAATGGCCTTGATCTTACTAGGCTTCACAATATTATCAAATTTTACATGGAAGAGTCTCCTATGCCATATTTGGCTATCCTCAAACTTATCCATTAGACATGTACTGACATTAGCATTCAGCTAAAATAGGTTACCTTTGGTCTGCATACCGGTAGCCATCAATTCACCATTCTTTCATTTGATTTTGCACACTCCATTTTTAAATTCCAGACTGAGTCCATTATTATTCAGTTGAGCAACACTCAAAAGGTTGTGTTTGAGACCTTCTACCCAATACACATTGTCAGCACTACTTCTTCCATTCAGAGAGATGGATCCTCTGCCTTTTACCGTACATGGTGCATCATTACTGAAATGAACCAAACCACCATCATACTCTTTCAGAGATAGAAACTTACTTCAGTCACCAGTTATATGTTGAGAACAACCACTATCAATAATCCACTCATTGGAATTATCAAAATGGGAGACAAGAGACTTCTTGTCTGACACATCTTCCTTGACTGCTACAAACACAATATATTCACTTTATTCATCCTCTGATTCCTATCTAGTTACAAGAAAATCATTTCAAAGGGAGCTTACAGCATTGTGTCCTATCCGATTACAAGAAAAGCATTTCGAAGGGAGCTTACCTCTATATTTACCAGTTCCCTTGGGAAGTCTCTTCGCAAGAAGAGCTTCAAATTCCATCAGGATCTCCTCATCATTCATTTCTCTACTTTGTCTTGGTTCACCACTGGTACTAGCTTCTTTTCCTATTCTAGATGATGCAGCAGATGCTCTAAAGGTTGATTCAGTCTTCCGAATACTGCCATCATAATTATTTAGCTCATAAGCTATTAACTTTGCAATGATGGAGTCTAGGGATACCTTTGTCTTGTCTATAGACCTCAACTCCTGAATAGCAGAAACCCTTATTGCATAGACCGGTAATAAGGATCTCAAAACTTTGCTAACAATAGTGGAATCTTCCATTTTACCACCTGCACTCTTGATATCTCCAACAATAGTTTTGATTCTTATTCCATATTGTTGAATGGTCTCTCCTTCAACCATCCACATGTCTTCAAACTTTCCCCTAAGGCTTTCTTCCTTATCTTGTTTCACATGCTCATCACTGCCATAGCTATTCTCAAGGGCATCCCATACTTCTTTGGGATTCTCTTTATTCTGACCATCAATAAACTCAATGTCAGATAAACTGCTGATTAGGGCTTCCATGACTTACCCATTCTCCTGAATCTCTCTCTTTTGATCATCGGTGAGAGTACCGGTAGGGATAACATAAGCATTCTCAACATAGATCCATTGTTGAGCACCCATGCTTCTAATGTATATCTTCATTCTATCCTTCCATATTTTAAAGTTGTCTCTGTTGAACTTTGGACCTTCCCTCTTCATCATTAGAGTAGGATCTTTACCTCAAGCGGTTAAGCTTACAACATAGAGGACCTGGAAGATGCTCTGATACCAATTGATGAATCAATGATGAACAGTTAGTACCAAACTAGTACTGAGAAGGGGGGATGAGTCAGTATAGGTAAAAACACTTTTCCTTGAACCAGTTTGACTGAGAACACTACACTTAACTAGCAAGCAATAACACCGGTTTAAACCAAATTACTATCAGTTAAACACAGTAAGAATGTGAAAGACATAGACTGGTAACTCTTAGCTTTCCACACAATCTAACATCTTATTTCCACTTCACCCATATGCATACACTAGTAATACATCAACAGAAATGTAAAGACTTAATGGTTTGACATGCTTTACCGCTTGACAAAGAATAACAAAGCATCACATGAAAAGCATCACACATAACACACATATTTTTCATGTGGAAACCCAACTGGGAAAAACCACAATGGGGATGAATACCCACAAGCTGTTCTTTGAACACTTTTGAAGTCTACTCTATTAGGAGCCTAGTCTGGTTAAAGACTTTACAATAGGTTCTATTAGGAACCGATCCTGCTAAGGATCACCTGATTAAGGGATGGCTAAAATACCCGGTTAAGGGTTAAACCCTGTTAAAGGTTACCTTGTTACAGGATTTTAAGAACTCAATGATTTTGAGTCACCCTGTTAAAGGATTTTACAGCAAGCTAGTTAAAGCTATCCTGTTAAGGGATTTTCCAATTGTTGAAGTGGTTAGAGGTCAATAGGTAATACAATGATTTGGTAATAGTACTTCAATGCCAATGCAGATCCACTTTAGTTCCTTCCTTCTGCAATCACACTCTGTAGGTATCTATTCTCTTATCTGGTCTGGCAAGAATCACATATCTCTACACTTAGATACACACACAACATTTGCCAACAACTTCAACATGCAGAACAACATTGACCTTATATGAAACATATAGGTTGGTAGCATAAACCCTAAATCCTAAACATTTAGGTTAAGCAATTGAGTCAGTGCAATCCTAACCATTGAACATATTGCATTGATTACAATAGTCTTCAACAGATCTCAAGATGTTCTCCATCATTCATTCTTCACCACTTCTAGGAGGTTGATAACCCATCACGCATTCTCCACTGTTTATAGAGAGTTCGTACATTCTTGAGGTAGATAGGGTCAATCTCCTTCATGCAAGATCCTTCACGCGTACAAGGCTAACATGGAAACACAATCCATTCTTCATTACAATGCTAACTCATCACACAATGTCATCAGTTGAATCACACAGGCTTGGAACATGTCAGTCGGAAACCCTGAAGTTAAGACTAGCAACTGGTAGTCATACCACATTCCATTTACTAGTTTACATTCCAACATACCAGTTCACTTGGACAGACATACCGCTTCACTTTTTCACATATACTAGTTCTCTTGCAAGTTACTTACTTCAATATACTAGTTCTCTCTTTAGCATATTGACATCAAAGATAACATACAATATCATCATGTCATCATACCAGTTCATATGCCAACAAAAACATCACAGGAAAGGCATCACACATGACACACTGATTTTTCATGTGGAAACTCAACTGGGAAAAACCACGGTGGGGATGAATACCCACAAGCTATTCTTTGAACTCTTTTGAAGTCTGCTCTGTTAGGAGCCTAGTCTAGTTAAAGACTTTTACAATAGGTTCTTCTAGGAACTGATCCTGCTAGGGATCACCTGGTTAAGGGATGGCTAAATACCCGGTTAAAGGTTAGAACCCTATTAAAGGTTACCTCGCAAGAGGATTTGAGGAACTCATTGAATTGAGTCACCCTGTTAAAGGATTTACACAAAATCCTGTTAAAGCTACCTGGTTAAGGGATTTTCCAACTGCTGAAATGGTTAGAAGTCAATAGGTAATACACTAATCTGATAACAGCACACAATGCCAAGGCAGATCCACTTTAGTTCCTTTTCTTTTGCAATCACACTCGGTAGGTATCAACACACTTCCCTGGTCTGGCAAGAATCAATTATCACTCACTGGGATACACACATAACATTTGCCAACAACTTTAAACTGAAAAAACATGATCAACCTTATAGGAAATAGATAGGTCGGTAGCATAAACCCTAAACATTTAGGTTTAACACTTCAGTCAGTTCAATCGTGATCGTTAATCACACTGCATTGAATACAACAGTCTTGAACAGATCTCAAGATGTTCTCCAATGTTCATTCTTTGCCGCTTTAGGAAGCTAATAACCCATCACACACTCTCCACCATTTATAGAGACTTCACAGATTCCCAAGGTAGATACGATCGATCTTCTTCATGTAAGATCCTCAAGGAAATCCTTCACATGCACAAGGCTGATGTGGCAACACAATTTGGTCTTCATTACAATGCTAACTCATCACAAGATGTCATCAGTTTAATCACACAAGCAATGCATCAACCGGAAACCTTGAAGCTGAGACTACCAACCAGTAGTCATGCCAAATAAAACCCTGATACAAAACTTCCATATACCAGTTCTCATTCCGACATACTGGTTCACCTTGAACAAACATTGTGCTTCACTTTTTCATATATGTACTAGTTCACATCATCATACCGGTTCTCTTGCCAGTTTGCTTATATCAATATATCATTTCATACTTCAGCATATTGACATCAATGACAACATACAATATCATCATGTCATCAAGCTCTGCACATATGCCAACAAGAATTGTAAACATGGATTGATAACTTTCAATCATGGCCCTTGATAAGATCATCCAATCCTGACCATCCATTGCCCCATTTTTCTTATAAATAGAGCCCTCCTTCTATCATTTTCACATACAAGTCTTTAGTATCAAACTTATAGACATTTTACTAAGCATCCAAGTTTCATCTATAGCCATTTTAATCAAGAATTTAGCCTCTTTTTGATAGAAATCATCTTAATAGCATCCTAAATAGGTATTTAAATTATCATATAACACTCATGTTAGACTAGTATAGAATGTTAGGATAGTTTTTACTAATCCTCTTATCTTATCATCATATCCATGCTATTTTAAATCGGGTTAGATTTAGTATCATGCAGAACTAGGAATGAATTCATATTAAATTGATCAATATCCCTCATTTTCATGGTTGTCATTCCTAAGTCACTTTTCTCAGTGATCTGAGAGCAAAGGCATTGACTTGAGGGATCTTGTGAGATAGAGAACAATGGAACATCCCTTGGTAAGTTGAGCTATTAAACATAGCTCCATAACTTGCACCAAGAGTCACATTGGTGTGTGGACTTGTCTAGAAACCAAAATTCATGTTTCATCCCCCGACTTTTCCCATACACAACTATAATTAAAGAAAAGTGGACAAGAAAACTACTTTGGAATATATATTATCTTTTAAAAGCTAGGGTATTTCCTTGGATTTCCATCCAAAATAAAAACTTACAGAAGATCCAATGAGGAAAATGGCAATTAATGGGACTAGGAGATGTATTCTATGCAAAAAAGAGAGTTTATTGGCATATCATTTGTTGTTGGGTTTCTCTTATGCTCATAAGTGTTGGAAATTTTGTCTAGCTGAACTTAATTTCCAATTTCCTTTCCCTCAAAGTTTGTTGGAATGGTTTAATATTTCATATATTATGAGAAGAAAGGGTACTTTTGAAAGTTTGTGGAAGGTAATTCCATCTATAGTTATCTGGGAAATTTGGAAAGAGAGAAACTATAGAATTGTTTAGGATAAAGTGGTGATAGTGGACTTTCTCTACCAAAAGATCGAAGACCAAATTGTAAAATTAGTGAATATAGCCACCAAGAATCGACTGATTAAGAAGAATTTTTTTTCCCGTTCAGACAAGGAAATGCTTCCACAATTTCAAGTCTTTGTGCTTCCCACTATTAACAGTGTGGGGTTGGTTAATGACCCACTTTCCTCTAGATTGAATATCGAATGGAAAGCCCCAAAGCCTAGGTGAATTAAAATATTTTTTGATGGAGAGGCTAAAGGTAATCCAAGTCCGAGCGATAAGGGTTGTATTGCTAGGGATGAAAATGGAAAGAAAATTACTAAAAAATTCATGGCCTTGGGTGAAACACTCTAATAACGTGGCAAAAATTAGATTTACTCTTCTTGGTCTGCAGATGGGGATAGAGATTGGAACTAGGAAAATTCACTTAGAATGTGACTCTTTGATAGAAATTAAAGCCATCCAAAAGGACTAAATTCCTAATTAGATGAAAGTGCATTGGCTTCACCTGATCCAATAATTAATTAATAAATGTGAAGGTTTGAAAATAAGTCATACTTATAGGGAAGCAAATGATTGGGCTGATAGTTTCGCCAAGCATGCATCTGAAAGTCGAAGATAAATGGAATTTTGAGATTGAAACTAAGGTGGTGAATGCATGTTGTCCTTTGGAAGGTGGTTGACTAATGTGGTGCAGTTTCTTTTTGAATTTGTTGAGGCGTATGGATGATGACGTCTTGTTTGTTTGGCATCCTTAGTTGGTGAGTAGGATGTTATGTTGATGGGGTTCCTTTCTTTTCAAGTGCTTGATAGGTATTTTCACTTGATATTGTAAATTGAATGCATTATCATTTGAATTTCAAATTACAATAATGATTCTAAACACAAGGAATGGAATATGACTATAGTGGAATTTGATTTGCAGTTAGATGGCTTGAAAGGATAATGTAGGATAATTGTGTCCCAAAAATAAAATTCATTAATGGCACACCTAGTCAGGGTTTCTCTTTGATGATATGGGAACAAGAAATTTATTTTCAAATTGGCAAAATATTAAAAATGGTGGCAAACAGATTGGCTTATCGGGCCATATCATTACTGGACTTAAATGCAGAGTTGTGGAAATCCTCATCCATGAGAATGCCCTTTTTCCAGCTCAATAGAAAAGGGGAGATTAGTGTATTTGGTTTGCTAAACAATTATGTTTTGGTATTGGACCTAGTGCCTTGATTTTTTAAATAATAAAAAAGGACTTGAAGAGGTCTATTAATTAATTTTAGGCAATGTAAAGTGATGCCTTTGGGTTTTTTTTCTTGGCAGGCAGTCAATTCATACGATTTTTCTTTTCCAATTTATCACGAAGCGCCAAACTTTAAATCTAATTTGCCAATTTTGATTTGAAAGTGTCCATTTTTTTTTGCTAATTTAGGAAGAGCTAGGATTTTTGGCATTAATCTGGATAATTTAGTGAGGTGGATTTCTATTACAAGACCAACAATTGTTGTTTGGGGAGATGGATACTCCTATCTACTTGACATCTACAAAAAGATGGATAAATTTCCATAGAGAAATTGGTCACAAACAACTATTCAAGGCCATTCTATGTTATGACAATCTACTTGTTCCTTATGTCATGAGGGCCATTTTGGGTGATGATTTCTTAAAATCCAACCACAAATATAGGATGAATATTGATATCTCATCTATATTTTTGGTGATTGCTTTGTATCTAGGTTTGAATAAAGGAAAAGTAAGGATTCTCTTTGTAAGGTTGTTCAAAGGGTGAATCGTAGGGGAATTGATGATGTGTTGATGAATATTGAAAAGATCAAGTGAATTCCAATTCCTATGGACTACTATAAGATGCATGTGGACATATCCAAATTTCCTCTTATTCTACTTGATGATGAGGAAGAATATCAAGACAACAGACATGTAACAACAAGAGGCTTGGGATTCCTTTAGAACTGTGTGAAGATGGTGACCAATGAAAACCCTAAATGGATTAAAGTCTACATTCATTTGAAGGGGCTTGGAGGGTCCATGCAGGCTGAGGACATCATTTCAAAGGAGGTGGTGGATCAAGATTAAGGGTCTTCTTCTTAGGTCAGCAAGTGTTTCTTCAGGTTTTTTGAAGTCTTTGTTTTGTCTATGGCTTTAATTGTAGGGTTTGATTAAATCTAAGTGATTTAGGTTGGTCATTGATCCTTTAATAGCATAGTGGGATCTTTTTCAATTGGACAACCTTAGTCTTTAATCTATGTGTCTAGTATACTCTAATTTTATCTTATAGTTCATGGTTTTTATAAAATTTTAGGGATTCTACTAAACTTTTAAAGTTTTATTTTAATATAATGGGTGTTGGCCTCGCTAGCTATTTAGTTACCAAAAAAAATTATATCATATAATTCAAAAATAATAATACTAATAATTACAAATACTCGCACTTAAGTTAAAATAATCAACTCATTAAAATTATTAGAGACAACACACATGAATACCTATGATAGATGAGATATATACAACATTCACAACATACCAAAGTGACTAACTCAGGGATGCAATATTTTCCTTCATGGAAATTCGAACATATAAACACAAAGCCAAGGATGACTATCTTAATATGGAAAAATGATTAGGGCTAGGTCAACTCAGGCCTTTATTATATCTCCATTACCACCATAAAGCACTGTCAAGCATGCTCAAACCTGTGAAGCCAAGTGGATTTGATGCCAAGTACCTACAACCAAAACAAAACAAAGAAACGCCTACACACATATATAGACATATACATGCATCTAACAATAGCATTAGTTTTCATCATAAATCCTCAAATATAAACATTAGTACATATATTTGTATGTCATAAACATGATACATCATCTAACATACAACTCCCAAGAGAACATGAACATAAAACCCTAATGTCATCATAAGTCTTCATGAGCATAAAAATAATAATCACAATAGATCTCACATATAAGTATCAAGTAACTATAAGAATTAAACACTATCATTTCATTGTTATACCCTCAACATATCAACACCACTAGGACATCATAGTTGTAATAAAAAACCACTAATATGGCCACTAGGTCCTTGAAAATATAAATCAATGCCACATAGTCATGTCCTAAAATATAGATCAATTATACATAAGAAACCTTCATAGAATGAACTAATTCTATTAACATCTAACAAACAACATGCCACTAAAACTAACATAAATCCCAAAGAACCATAATCAAGATATGGACATAGAAGGTGTTACCCTAGATCATAGCTCATTTCCTAAAATAGACCACATAGAAAGCATGGTTAGTCAATTTCCACATTATAATATTATCATTGTGTCATTAAATGACCATCCTCAAATAAGCATAATCGGGATATTTACACATTATACGTAAGCACCCTCAAATACATATAAGCAACCAAGTTTTAAATTCATCAGAAGGGAATTCTAACATCACATGCATTCTAATCTATTCAAATAATGTGATGTCATCCCTTTCCATCCATCATCCATTAAATATAACCAAGATACCTTCAGATTTAACTATATTAGTATGAACCAGATCATCACAGTGAAAACTATAACTTTAAACAAACATCTCTATCCACACTGATTATTACTATATTACTTACATCATCTACATTAAAGTGTAGGTTCGGTATCATAATGGAGCACCCTAAAATGACACCATTGTACAATTTTGACCACATTGGGTCCCTACCTTAGTGTTCATGCCCTCTTGTCTAATTGTGACCTAATTATGTTCATGAACCTCAAGTATTGCATCATTTTTTACCTTTCCCATGCATATAACACTTGATACTAGCCCCCAAAAGTGGTAGGACTAGGGTAGAACACCCTCATCTTAATTAGGACCAAAGAACCATGCCCTAGTCCCCCCTAAGTTGGGCCTCATTTGACTCCTTGGTCCTATTTCAAATTTGAGTAGGATTTCCATCTCTATGTAAGCTCATGTCATAAAATTAGCAATTTATTTGATAGGAAAGTATAAAAGGAGGATTTCCCCTCTCATTTGAACATCCATAACCATCTATTAACATTAAGAGCACACATGAGATAAAGCATTAAAGAATTCAAGAGAAATTGAGCATTAATCAGTCTTCCTTTAAGTTTAGAAGTAGCAATAAAGTCAAGATTCAAGCATCGAAGTATACATTGTTCATCTTATTTTGTTGAAGACTTCATCAAGCTCTAATTTCACATGGAGACAAAAAAAACTTCATGAGGAGGTATATCATTTGATTTTAAGTCATTATTCAACATCTCCCTCAAAAGAAGAAGCTTACATTACAACAATTTCAACTATATTTTCATGGTTAATTTTAAAATAGGGGTTTGGCCTAAGGCAAGCCCCTTTTCCCAACCTATTTCCCCTTCTTTATGTGTTCAAGAAACAAGTACAAAGATGCAATTCTCAGAATAAGCATTATTTACAGAGACAAATCAATCCTCTTTGGTGTGCAAAACATTAGGAGGACCAGGGTGATCGACACACCAGTCTTGACATTTTTGGAGCTTTTTCAAGGATTAGATCTGAATCTGCATATATTGGTTAGATCCATGTGTATTAAAAAATATCACATCTGTAGCTCACTATTTTCTCAGTTTTACCTTCATTTTTCAACACTTTACCTTAATTCAAATTTCAACTCACAAAAGAGGAAACTCCTCGAAGGATTCCTATCAGTATTTATTCTAAATCTTTGTTGATTTTTTATTGAATCTATTGAATTCCCCCTCTTTTGAATGTAATGGTCAACCCAAGGAAAAATTAGTGGTCATCATACATCTAATGGTGGAAACCCTAATTTTTCACCATTACGTTTTGGTGAACCCAACTCCTCACACCTTTAATTATGATTTATGTCATTAGATCTGAGTGATTATGCAGTTTAAAATTTAATTTTTCATTTCCAAGTTTGATTTCCTTGCAAATTTTTAAAAATAGAGGTTAATTTCAATAAAACCCTATTTTTTAAAAATTAAAATTGAGCTTGTGAATTGATTAATTTGGATTAGTTATTTTAGATCTGATTGTTTTTCAATTTCAAAATTCAAATTTTCACCTACAAGTCAAATTTTAAATTTAAATTTAAAAATGAAGTGGTTAATTTCAAAAATCCTAATTTCTTAAAAAAATTAAAATTGAGGTTGTAGGTTGTTTAAATTTTGAATTTACCATTTCAAATTTGATTGTTAATTTTAATTTAAAATTACAATCTTGGATTAAATTTTAAATTTTAAAATTAAGTGGTCAATTAAAAGAGCCCTAGTTTTTAAATTTAAATTAATCTTGTACATTTCCCAAATTTGGATTAACTATTTCAATTTTCAAATTTCAACCTTAGATATAATTTTGAATTTAATTTTTTAGAGGTTCTTTTTACAAGACGCTAATTTTATTTTTAAAGTTCTTGAGCTTAATTTTAAATTTATATTTTAAAATAAAGAGGTTCTTTTTACAAGGCTTTAAAATTTTTACAAGGCTCTAATTTTAAATTTAATTTCTTGTGGATAATTTTAATTTTAAATTTTAAAATTAAGAGGTTCTTTTTACAAGGCCCTAATTTGAAATTTTTTGTGGATAATTTTAAAATTAAGAGGTTATTTTCACAAGGCCCAAATTTTTTAAATTTCAATTTATTAGTGGGTTGCATGATTTTTCACAATTGTGCTTTATCTTTTCAATCACTTTTCTTATTTAATTGAGTAATCATTTGTTCTAAAATTTTGCATTATTCAATTATTTTGCAAGTTTCAAAATTAATTTTAAATCTCAAATTTAAATTTCAAATTTCAAATTTCTCTCCCTTAGTGCACGAGTTTTACTACTATTAGCCCAACCTATAATATCCCTATGAGAAGTTGTAGAATTAAGGCTTCCCAAGGTTTAATTAATGTGGAGATGGAGCCTAATTTGGATGACTTATTTCATGAGGATGTTGGTGGTTCTTTAAATCCTACAAATGACCCTATTTATCCTCATTCTTTAAATAATTCTCATGATGTGGATGAATCACTAACTAGGGTTTCCGTTGACCAATTGATGAATATTTACAATCAATTTGAAAATCTTCAATAATGGATGAGTCAACAATACCTGGAAAACAAGGCTCTAACATTGATTGGTGGATTAAAAAGAATGGTTCAAAGTGATAAAATTGGTGTTGATATTTTGTGTGGTATTGCTCACATTGTTGATACTACTATTATGTCTATGAAGAGTGGTGTTGAAGTCCTCGGTTATACACAACCTCCTAGTCAAGAAACCCAATCCATTCCTATGACTATTCCTATGGCTAGTGTTCCCACATTTACATATAATATATGTAGCTACCTCTAAACAAAATATCATACCTAAAAATGTTAGTCAAGGGGTCAACTACTCTAGTTATAATTCCTTCATCTCTCCTCTTATGAGTTTTTCATTTATTACACAATCATCTCCCATACCTACCTATCATAGTGTCCCAACTTCTTATTCTCAACCTCTGCCTTCATATAAAAATATCCCCCCTTATTCTAAACCACTTCCTTCCTTCAACAATGTCACTCCTCCTTCTCAATCCAACATGTCCAATTTCAATCCTTCTACTGAAGCTACCATCAATAGGATAGCCCAAACTGTGTCTTCCTTGCAACAACAAATAGCTTCCATGAATAAATCTAAGTTTAATGTGCCCACATTTTCTGTAGCGAGACCATTATCCAATGACATTGTTGTCCCTCCTAAACATGTGGAATTCCCTCAATTGGAACTTTATAATAGAAAAGGTGAGCCTTTGGCTCATTTTTAAACATTTCAAATCTTGTGTAGTGACTTTGCTCAAGATCAAAGATTGTTGGATAAATTATTTACTAGAACACTAAGGGATAAAGATTTACAATGGTATTGTTCTTTGCACAAGAACTTTACTTCTTTTAAACAATTGGCTAATGCTTTCATTCAACAATTTCATAATAATATTAGTCCTAAAATTACTTTGACTATTTTGATGCATTGTAAGAAAGGTGTTAATGAAAAAGTGATTGATTTTATTGGTAGATATAAACATCTGTATTCTCAAATTTCTTTTCTTGAGCCTAATCAAGATATTCAAAGAATTTTCATTTCCAATTTTAAAAAATCTATTAGACATAAAATTCTCTTTTGTGAGTTTACTTCCTTTACATAGTTGTGCATATTAATTTACATTTATCACCTTACCACGAGTCAAATGGAACAATCCTCTTCAATGGCTCTGAATGATAAAAGTGAAAGTGCTCAACAACCTTTTGTGAAGTTCAAAGTGAACAAGGGATTCATCAAATTTAATGACAACAACACTCAAGTAGCAACCACAAAAAGTGTGCCTCCTTTGTCCAAATACTTTGAAAATAATTCACTCCTCTTAATGAATATTTTCATATTTTTATGTCACAATTGTTACAAAGTAATGTGTTGAAACTTACCCCTATTAAACAAATAGATACAACCAAGCCTTTGTAACTTGCCTATGATTCTAAAGCATTTTGAAATTACCATTGTCAACCTTGTTATAGCACTAAAAAGTGTTATTACTTAAGGAGTAAGATAAAATATTTGATTGATAACAATACTATATCTATGGCTAGTGTGATTGATAAAGGAAAAAAATATGTAGCTCCTCCTATTGGCAATTGACACTCATCCAGTGATTTTAGGAGACTTTTAGTGGTTGATTAATCGTTTATGGTTGTCATTGATGTCAAATATTCATGGTGATTCAATCCGTCAGTCATGAATTATCTTATCCAGAAGATGGAGGTAACTGGTAGACTGCTAACCGACAAAACAAGGCAAAACAGGGATAAAAAGGGTATTTGGGTAATGCATTAATCCAGAATCATCTCCAGTATTTGTGGTGTTTGTGGTGATTATTTTTGTGATCTAGGTGTTTGGAAAGACCTATTGGAAGTGTGTTGCTATAATATTTTAGTCCAAAAAATTTGGTGTGTTCAAGATTGGAGCCGACTTGATGGAGATTATTTTGTGGTGAGATCGGATATATAAGATCATTGTAGTGGTTGATTTTCAGTATGCTATAATGTGTTAAGTGTTTAGTGATTAGTTTTGATGTGATTGAGTGTAGTTTCACATGTTCATTTTGGTTTCAAATCAACCGGTAACCGATTGAGACTGGAACAGGGTAATCAGTAGAGCAGAGACAGTCAGTGATACAGAGCCCAACTGAAACTCAATTTTTCATTTTCATATGTTTTCTAAGAGTTCATCCCATTTTACATTCTTATTGTAATCAAATTGTAAGGCGGTGAGCCTTCCGAGAAATTGTAATTGAGCAGTGAGCCTGAATACAAGTGCATTCCCCATCTATGTAATATTTATGTACTCTTGGCCATAGTATATGAATATTATGGGTTCTAGACCCACCGTGGTTTTTCCCTTTACGGGTTTCCATGTAAAAATTTTGGTGTTGTGGATTTGTGCTTTTATTTTTGTATGTTTATGTTCATATTTGTTATGCATTGTTAATTGGTGGATAAAGAATAAGTTTGCAATTTTAATTTCTGGTAGATCACTGATTCACCCCCCCTCTCAGTGATCCCAGATTCCAACACCTCCTAATCAAAACCTTGAAATTTTCACTGATCCTTTACCTTCCCTTTCCACTAATGTGATTGAGATTGATCATCTTACCTTCTCTTCTAATGACCTTGTCCTTGAGTCTAATAATGTGGTAAACCTTATAGATCAAATTGAACTTCCTAAGGACTTATGCATTATATTTGATCATAGTTGGAGTATTGGAGAACATGACAGCCCATTAAATATATATATATATATATATCACTGAAAGAATCAAAGACATACCCTCTCGCGGGGTTCTCATTGATCTGGCTTGTA
Organism: Cryptomeria japonica; assembly: GCF_030272615.1. Lineage (NCBI taxonomy): Eukaryota > Viridiplantae > Streptophyta > Pinopsida > Cupressales > Cupressaceae > Cryptomeria > Cryptomeria japonica. The sequence goes on from NC_081409.1 coordinate 883,308,888, forward strand.
TGGTTAATGTGATAATTGAAGAATTTATTTATACTTTACAATTGCATCAAGTAACATATGATAAATCTAATGTGATAGTTAGAGTTTTTTATTTCTTCCTATTGGTTCTATCACACTTCCTATTGATGTTGACACTAAATGCTTAGATTTTGTCTTTGCTGTCGTTCCTTCATCTAATCAATTTCTAATCAATTTCATGTGAAGTTGGGACATCGTTGGCTCTCTTTCATGAAAGCAGTCACTTCTACTATTCATAAGTTTTTGAAATTCCCTCTTGATGATAAAATCATAACTATTAATCATAGCATATATCAACCTACAGTGAGGCATGGAGATGTTTGTCTTGATTATTTATGGTCCAAACAATTCAAACCTCTTCAACCTAGACCTGATACTCTCTTTAAATCTTATCAACTATGAAAACATGACATGATTTTATCCTTGAGTAAACATAGGTATACAACACTTATTCTTCCTCCAACAAATGATCATATACCTTGTTGGCATATGGACACTCCAATGAGACATTGTGTGTGATTGAAGGTTTTGTCATTGATGGCAACCTTGCAATCCTATGGCACCGGCAAGACATCATACTGGCAAAGAATTACACAAGCAAGACAGTGCACCGAGATCAACAAGATCACTCTACACCGGCACCAGCACCGGTACAGAAGAAAGATGTATACTGGCATAGAGGCCGACAGGATTTTTGATGTGTAATATTTTGATTATTATTGTAAGCTGACTTGGCAAATTGTAAAATGACTCTTGTATATAAAGGAGATCATTGTAGACATTTAGAGTAGTAATGTAGCAAGCATAAAGAAAACTATTAGGCAGACCTAATGTGCGAATTATAGGTCAAGGGTATATGCAAAGAATAGAGTTAGAACTGGTACTGAATTTGGCATTAGAGATGCTATTGTAAAGCAGTACAAGTCTTTGGATTAGTATAATCCTCATTGTAAGTCAGTGTGACTTTGCATTGAGTAGTGAGCTCTAGGCAGTTGGCCTTCCTGCATGTGCAAGCCCCTATTGTAAGTAATATTCTCTTATTGGCTAGTAAGTGAATATTGTGGGTCACAAACCCCACTGAGGTTTTTCCCACACCAGGTTTCCTCGTTAAACATCTTGTGTTATGGTGTTCTTTTCATGTGGATGTTTCTAGTTCTGTTTATTACATTAATTCTTGCATACCAGTATATTGTTATTTTATGTTCTGCATGTTTTAACTTAAGAAATACTACTCACCAGTTAGATACTGATTCACCCCCCCCTCTCAGTATCTATGGAATCCTAACAATTGGTATTAGAGCTTGGTCCTCTATTTTCAGAAGCCTAACAACTTGAGGAAGATCTTGACACTGGTAAAGATGGAAAATCTGATGAAGCAACTTGAAGGAGCTCTTATTGATTATGATGCAGAGAAGTTGAAAAATATCAAATTAGAAGATGACTTAAGAGTAGCTCAGGATATCATTCAGGCACTTCAAGAAAATCTTACTATTACAAGAAATAAGAGAAGAGAACTTTGTGAAAAATTGCAAAATGAGAATGATGAAAAGGAATCACTTAATGATATGATAAGCAAGCTAAAACAAGTGATCATGACAACAAAAAATGAAATGCAGGATATGACTATGAGATTTTGCAAAGAGATTGAGGACAAAAAGAAGAATGAAGATGAATTGACTAGAAGACTAAGTGATGCAGCAAATGAGAACACAAGACTTAGCTATGAAAATGACATGTTGAAGACAGATCTGATGCATACTTAGAATGACTCAAATGAACTAATGAGACAAAAAGAAATCTTGGAAAGGGAATTGGAAACTGCTAATCAACATAAAGAAAAATTCAAGAAAATCTTAGAAGAACTTGGTACCTTATTGAAGAATCAAAAACCCAAAGGTGACACTTCTGGAATTGGCTTTGAAGTTGGAGAAAGCTCTGGTACTGCAAATACTCAGGATCACAACAAACTAGTAAGACCACCTAATGCTTATAAATTCAATGGAAAATGCTTTAACTGTAATAAATATGGTCATAGGGAGAATGAATGTAGATCTAGGAGTTATCAGAATATCAATCCACCCACCGGTCAATGTTCCAAATGCAACAAAGTTGGTCATAACTCTGAAAACTACAGAATGAATGTGAGATGTTATGTTTGTGGAAGATTTGGACATCTATCTAATCAATGCAGAACACAAACTGGCATAGGTTATGGGAAAGCTATTCAGAAAAATAATGTAACTTGTTATGCATGTAACAAGATTGGGCATATTGCTAAATTTTGTAGAAGTAAAGGTACACCGGTAGACAACAAAAGTGCTATCTTGAAAGGTAAAGAAAAATTTGAAGAGGTTAAGAAAGAATTCTCAAAGCAATGGATTAGAAAAGCTGATCTAAATATTGGGAATACTCCTCCATCGGTAGAACCAACAAATGCTTCACTGGTAGGACAGAGTAGTGCTCCACTGGCAGGAAGTTCTTCATCTAATTGAAGAAAATTTTCTTGAGGGTTTGGCAATCTAATAACACATGTGCTATTATTCCCTTGGTTAGAGATAAGAAGTTGAAAATCACTTATTACCGGCAAACAATGTTAAGTGAATACTTAACCGGCATGCAATTAATGTGGTAGATAGCGAAAATGACTTTATAAAATAAGGTTTTGGCTCCATTTCATTTCACCATGATTTCAAACTTTTAGAGAGCACGAAGATTTCAAGCTAAGGCATTTCGAGCAAGAAGCAAGCACTCGAAGCAATCATCCAATCCAAGACAGAAAAAGGTATTTTATCATGGCATCCACCTCTGCAATTGAATACATAGCGAACCCTACCGTTGTGGAAGTAAGTAAGAGACCTAGGCCCGTATTTCAGTTGGTCCCCAAAATAGAAAAGAAGGATGATACCTTAGGTGCATTTTCTCAAATCCATAAAGGTGTTGTATATGCTGAAGACCCTAGAATGTACATTCACTGCAATATTGAAGAGTTAGGAGATGAAGAAATCAAAACCATGTATAAAACCGAGATATGTGATGATATCGACAATGTTAAAGCTGAACACAAAATCATTGAAACCCTAGGATTCACAAAAATCCTTAGCATTCATGAATTTCCTAAGGACGTGATTAGGATAGTGTTAAGCAGAGTTCATGGAGAATTTTTCTGGTTAGATGCAATTCATAAGATCACCAAGCAAGTGATAAAGGTTGTCACAGGGTTACCAGCCACTGGTAAAAGACCAGACAAAAACAAGAAAGTTTCAAATGATTTAGTCATAGACCTAACAGGTGCAACATTTGATAAAAGATCTCTAAGGGTTAATGATGTAAAGGATAAAAATGTGAGATTCTTAAGTATGATATTAGGTTACAAAGCCACTCATGCCAATAGACTTAACTCAGTTTCAAGTTTATGCATTAAGAGTGCTTATGATATGATAACAGACAATGCAAAAATTGACATCTGTGAATGGTTAAAGGATGAACTGATAGACAACATTGGAAAGATAAAGAAGGACAAGAAAGGAACTTTCAGATTTTGATATCTGTTAGTATGCCTAATGCTTCATATAACAAAACAGCTTCTCGGTATAGGATATAAAGAACTTGGATATGACATACCGGTAGGAAAGAAATTGATAGAACTGTTCAATACCATGGGTGAAAACAAAGAAAACAACATTCATGACTTTTTCCAAGCACTAAAGACAAAAATGAAGAAAAGGACAAGGTTATCTCAGAGAATTGTAAATAAATACAAAGATGATATATGCTTTGTTATTAAAAAGGATGAAATATGGATGGAAGCAATCATCCCAAGGACAATCTGGGTAATAGAAATGGGCTATGAGACAGATGACCACATAGTTGAAACTTATGCCAAAGCACTTCTGGAAGCCCCAAATGAACCTAAGGAGGAAGTATTTGGTAGTGTTGAAACAATAGAAAAACAAATACAGTCCAAGAAAAGAGTGAAGAAGGTAGAGGCATTTGTGAGAAAAGGATCCAGACAAGCAAAAGCCATTAAGGAAGATGTATTAAAGAAAACCAGCATAACTGAAGATGAGTTGGCAGCCCCACAACCTGAAGCTCATCTATCACCGGTAGGTACTTCTTCGGAAGGAGACATGCCAGCAACCTTTAAAAGAGTTGTTAGGAAAAGAGATCCCTCACTAGCAACCACTCCTTCACCTAGAAGGACAAGGCAGAAGAAACAAGCTGTGAGATCTCTGGTCAGAAAGGTCACACCTAAAAAGAAGCTGACTCCTAAGAAAAAGAAAAAGACAAAAACTAACTTGGCATCTCTAGACATTTTGTTAAATGAGATCACAAAGGACTGAAAACTGAAAAACATAGGGAAAATTTATGACACCCTATCTGCTGATGAAAAAGGGCAAGTTGAGGAGAGTGTAATATTACATATGGACATGTTCAAAAAGTTTTTGATGGAAGTTATAAATGAAATTCCTAATGACTTATACAAAAGACTTGAGGCTAGAAGGCAAGGAGTAATTGAATTAGACAAGAAAATAAAAATAGAAAAACTACTTGCTGTATATCCAGTAAACTCCCCAAAGGAAATTGATGATCTGATTGCTCAGGCAAACCGGATAGTTTTCTCCACTGCACACCGGCATATTTCACTAATGGTAGGAAGAGTTACAGAAGTTTCAGAGGAAATAGAAGATGGTTGGGACATATTCTTGGTTGAAAAAGAAAAACAAGAAGAATACATAAATCCCAAGCCTATTAAGGTATATCAGAAGGATAAGGACAAAGGGAAAGACAAAATTGGTGGACCTCCAAGCATAAAGGTTAAGGATAACCTACCTCCACCTGTAAAAATTACAACCCCTAAAAACCAACCGGCAACAGAAAGCATGGAGGTAGAGGATAGCAATCCAAATCCTAAAGTCCTATACACTGTAAATGTTGATACCAAAAAGATCAACATAATAGTTGACAAAGATACAACTGAAAAATTAGATATGGCTAAAGAGCCTCTGGTAACAGGAGATACAGAGCAACTGGTAGAGGATACAGGGAAAAAGATGGAATCTGAGGCACAAACAGAGAAACTGACAGAGCTAAAGGCTCCGGAACAAGCTCACAAGGAAACAATGCCACCGGTAAGCAATGAAGCAAGAAAACCAATGCTAAAGGAAATGCAGACACAAACTAACCTGCCAGAGGTCAATACAAGCATGGTCACTTCCACCAGTACTCAATTTGTTGGGTCATCATCAAAGTCAACAAATGTGACTGAGGTATTACTTGAATCCATTAAGAAAATAACTGACTACAATTCACAAGCTTACAAAGCAATAGATGATTCAATACCAATTTTGAAGATAATTGCTCTTGATTGTAATATAGATAATAAAGATTCTTTAGGATAGTTGGATACATTATGTAAATACATTTCTGGAAATATTGAGAAAATAAAAGAAGAATCTGTAAAGGACATGGTAGAAAAGGAGAAATAGAAATTCTTTGAAGAAGAAATAAAGAAGTGTAACAGAGACTTTGACACACTTCTACCAGAACTGTGTAGTTTGTTAAAAGAGTATAAAAACCTATATAAAGACACATGCAAAACAAACTTTCTGACTATAGATATTGACAAGAAAATAAGCAAGACACAAGAATGGATAAACAAGCTTGCAGACAATTTTGTCAACTCATTGGACTCACTATTTATTTTTGAAGATAAGTTAGCAAATTTTGAGGAAGAATTGCTTAAACAAGAAAGAGAGAAAGAGACAATAATAAACAAAGAAAAACACCTAAGATCTAAACTGAGTCCAAGATTGGACTATCTAGCATCTCTGTGCAAGGAAATCTCAGAGGCATTAGCACAAGGAAGTAAAACACCAGCAGAACAATTGCAGCATCTCACCAGTACTGTGAAGAGGACTGAAACAACAATAAAAGATAGCAAAAAGTTTATGGATAGTATAAACTTAATTTTGGGCGATCTTTTTCCAATAATAACTACCCAACTATAAGGTTGAGTATATGGACAGGTATAACTACAAAATCTACTAACATCTTGACAACCTTTGTCATTGATGCCAAAGGGGGAGTAGTAGGATGAGAAAGTTCAAGACATGAATCGTATGCTCAGGGGGAGCCCTTCATATTTTTGGTAAATTTTTTGGACTACACATTTTGGACACTTTTTGAAATTTCTCATGAGTGTTGCCATCAATGCCAAAGGGGGAGATTGTTGGCATATGAACACTCCAATGAGACATTGTGTGTGATTGAAGGTTTTGTCATTGATGGCAACCTTGCAATCCTATGGCACCGGAAAGACATCATACCGACAAAGCATTACACAAGCAAGACAGTGCACCGACATCAACAAGATCACTCTACACCAGCACCAGCACTAGCACAGAAGAAAAGATGTATACTAGCATAAAGGCCGACATGATTTTTGATATGTAATATTTTGATTATTATTGTAAGCCGACTTGGCAAATTGTAAAATGACTCTTTTATATAAAGGAGATCATTGTAGACATTTAGAGTAGTAATGTAGCAAGCATAAAGAAAATTATTAGGCAGACCTAATGTGTGAATTATAGGTCAAGGGTATATGTAAAGAACAAAGTTAGAACCAGTACTGAATCTGGTATTGGAGATGCTATTGTAAAGTAGTACAAGTCTTTAGATTAGTATAATCCTCATTGTAAGTCAGTGTGACTTCTCATTGAGTAGTGAGCTCTAGGCAGTTGGCCTTCCTACATGTGCAGGCCCCTATTGTAAGTAATATTCTCTTATTGGCCAGTAAGTGAATATTGTGGATCACAAATCCCACTGAGGTTTTTCCCACACTGGGTTTCCTCGTTAAACATCTTGTGTTATGGTGTTCTTTTCATGTGGATGTTTCTGATTCTGTTTATTACATTAATTCTTGCATATCGGTATACTATTATTTTATGTTCTGCATGTTTTAACTTAAGAAATACTACTCACCAGTTAGATACTGATTCACCCCCCCCTCTCAGTATTTGTGGGAATCCTAACATACCTCTTCTTAAGGATAATTCTATTCTTCCTCCTAATGATAGATATGTTCTTTCTCCTAAGGAAGAATCTATTCCTTCTCTTAAGGATGAGTTTGTTCTTCATTCCAAAAATAGAAAGTATATTCCACCTAAATATAAGGCTAAACATGTTATTCCTCCTAGGGACAAACCTATTCCTCCTCCTCATGATGGACCTGGTCTCCTTCCTATACCTCACATTCCTCCCTTATATAGTGTGGTTCTACCTCCTATGTCTTACAAAGGGAAGCATTTGACATCTCCTATTGTTCAACCTAAGAGATCTTCTCCTATGCATCCTTACGTATAAGAAGAAAAGAAGCCTATACCTGATGAACCCAAACCTTCACAACCTTTGGCTAAAACTAGATGAAACCATTGTGTGAGAGAACATCGATACAGACGTCATGCTAGAGCTTGTGAAATTTCTTCCCAAACCATTTCTCCTCTGAAAACACACATTATACCATTTTCTCAACCTTCTCCTAACTAAGAAGTTCAACCTAATTTGAGCCAAGAAGCAAAATTCTTAAAATAATTGATGGTTCAAGTTCTATTCCTATTAGAACTCCTATTTTTGTTAATATCGATGAAGAAATATGTGAGAGTATCATTAATGACGAAAATGTTGATCCTAATATTTTGGATGATGAATATGAATATGTTGAGGTTGAAAATAGTTTATCTAAACAATTTTCAAAATCATTAATCCTAGATCCAACTAATAGACAAAGTGACTCATCATTAGAGAATGGTCTTTTTTTGGAACTTGTGATATCTCCATCTACTGCACTCGATGTTGCTCCTCTTGCATATTTTCCACCTTCTCAAAACAATGATGAGAAAGATTGAGGAGCACATGGCATGCTTGATTAGCTTCATTAGCACCATAGATTCTCTCTCTCCTACTTGTTTATGATCTTCTTCTACTTGTCTCTCAATTCTTCTATTTGTTGTCCCTAGTATTATCTACTTGAGGATGATGCAAAGCATTGAAATCAATTTTGGTCTCTCTCATGTTGACTCAAAAGACACATGTGTCCTTCTTCCATGGTGGTTTCCTTTCTTTTGGGGATGAGGATAATTATATGCATATATACATACATGATATACATTATTTATCATAAAAAGTATACTGACTCCAGAGTTAAGTGAAACCACATCATGTTTTGTGTTTTGCGATCATTATCCTTTGATTTTTCCTCTCTTTGGGGTATATTATTATGACAATGTGCTTGTCCTTTTGGTAGTATCCCACTTTAAAGAGATTTCTCTCGATAAGGCATACATAATCGCTTTAACGTGGGGGCATACACTGTGTACAATGATTCTCTCTCTCTTGCATATCTTGATACTTAAGTTACTTAGTGAAATTTATCTTTTGCTTTGTATTATTGATATTTTTATTTTCATGACTCATAGTAAGAGAACCTTACTAGTTTGTAGTCATGGTTCTATTTTTCTCCTTCCTCCTTCGTGATGTCCCTTTTATCTTGTTAACAAAGTTGTGAGATCCTAAAGTCCACTAGGGGCTTGGCGTATCTTGCCTCCATAATGAATTGGTGAAATTTTTTTGAATTTGAACACTTTGTACTTTACGATGAGTATGATTGACTCATACTCACACTAAAGTGGGGGCTAAATGTAGCATCCTAAAATTGCACCCTTGTACAATTTTGACCACATTGGGTCCCTACCTTAGAGTTTGTGTCCCTTGGCCTAATTGGGACCTAATTATGCTCATGAACCTCAAGTATTGTATCATTTTTTACCTTTCCCATGCACTTAACACTTGATCCTAGCCCTAAAAAAGGGGTAGGACCAAGGTGCCACACCATGGTCCCCCCTAAATTGGGGCCCATTCCCTTGGTCCTATTTCAAATTTGAGTAGGATTTCCCTCTTTGTGTCAACCCATGTCAAGAAATTAGCAATTTATTTGACAAGAAAGATTAAAAGTAGGATTTCTCATCTCATTTGAACATCTATAGGAATCCATTAACATCAAGAGCACACTTGAAATCAAGCATTCAAGAATTCAAGATCAATTGAGCATTAAGAAGTTTTCCTTAAAGCTTAAGAGCAACAATAAAGTCAATATTGAAGCATTGAAGTAGACATCATTCATCTTATTTTATTGAAGACTTCATCAAGCCCTAATTCTGTGTGGAGACAAACAAAAGTTCACAAGGAGGTATATCATTTGATTTTTAGTCATTATTCAACATCGCACTCAAAAGGAGAACCTTTCATTACAAAAATTTCAATTGTCTTTTCATTTTTAATTCCAAAACAAGGGTTTGACCTAAGGCAAGCCACTATTCCCAACCTATTTCCCCTTCATTCTATGTACAAGAAATAGGTACGGAGTTGTAATTCTCAGAATAACCATTATTTGCAGAGATGAATCAACCCTCTTTGGCACGCGAAAAAGTAGGAGGACCAAGGTGACAGGCACACCGGTCCTAACATTTTTGAATCTTTTTCAGGGATAAGATCTGAATCTACATATATTGCTTAGATCCAGGTGCATGCAAAAATCCCGCGTCTGTAGCTCACTATTTTCTCAGTATAACCTTCATTTTTCAGCACTTCACCTTAATTCGGCATTTCAACTCACAAAAGATGAAACCCTCAAAGAAATCTAATCAGTATTTAGTCTAAATATTTGTTGACTTTTGACTGAATCTATTGGATTCCCCTTCTTTTGAATGTAATGGTTAGACCAAGCAAAAATTAGCAGTCTTAATAGATCTAATAGTGGAAACCCTAATTTTTCACCATTACACATAATACTTGTTCCATCATGTGATGGTTAGAGGTTTATTACATATCTTTAATTTGATTGGGTTGGATTAATTAATATAGGAAAGTTTACAACATTATATTTGTATTCTTGGTTCTAGAGTAATTTCTCAATAGAGCAAGCTACAAAATATAGTTGCAGTATATTAAACTAGAGAAACATATAAGGAAACAAAAAATACAAGTTATGAGGAAATTTGGCTAATAAGTTTATTGACTAATATTCAACTAGATCAAACTGTAGACACCTAAAAATGTCTCATTGATCATGTACTAATTATTCCTTTAATTGATTAAATAATTATTTAATTATTTAATTAAGTTAATTAATCTTTTTCTTCTAATTTCATATTTCCTCCTCATCTTACTAATTATTCTGTTTCTTATTCTTTCATCGTTTAATCATTTAACCATTTTCTAATGTTAATTAAATATTTATTATTTAACTAATTATTTTTAATCCCCAATTTAAATAATATTTATTATTTAAATAAATTAATTCTCAATTTCTATCTCTCTAATCATTTAATCATTAACCCTCTTCTAAATATTAATTAAATATTTATTATTTAACTAATTGTTATTTAATCCTTTAATTTAAATAATCTTTATTATTTAATTAAATTCCACTTCTAAAATAATTAAATAGTTTCTTTAAATTATTTAATTAACTAATTAATTCTTCTAGTTCTTTAATTTTTAATTCTTCTAATTTCATCAATTTCAAATACATATGCATGATTTCAAAAATCAAATTGAAAATCAAAGTCAAGTTTTGAATATATTCAAATACTAAATTGAATAAATTCAATTATTTGAATTAAAATCTCATGCAAAGATTAAATTCAAAATCTAAGTCAAAGTGCAAGCACATGCTAAATTAATTAATTCAATCAATCAATTAATTAAATCGCTATCTCTCCAATCTCTATTTCCATCTTTTAGTCATCTTTTTCTAAATAAAGATTTTTTTGTCATTAATTAATTTTCCTCCAATCACCCGTTTTCTTTCCTTAGTTAGCTTTTTCTCAATCAGTTGATTCAATTAATCAATTCAATCTATTTTGTTCCACCTCTAAATCAGCAGGTCAACTATCAATTTTCATGTGACCTCACCTAAGTTCCACCTCTTGATCAATATGTTCCATCTTTCAATCAATCTCATCCAATAATCTATAAATTGACCATTCAATCTCCATTTTCAAGAATCACAAACTTTGAATATTTGTGTCATTTGTAGGTTGCCAATGTGATATATGAGATCCATCATACCACAAAGAAGACAAGAGCAATGGAAGCCATGGTGCACAATAGGGAATTTTATATTGTTTAATTTAATTCTATTTTGCATCTATTTCATTGGTTTTGTGTTTGAATTGCTAAGATAGTTAAGGGATTCATGATTTTCCTTATTTCCTATTTAGCAATGATGAATTTGAGCATAGCACATTTTGGTGAACCCAACGTGAACAATAGCTAATTAACCATCTTTGTTTTCTGTGTTATTTTTGCAGATCGTACAATTTTTTTCCCTTTTTTGCAAGTTTGCACAAATTTCAAAAAAGATTTCTTCATCACACATTCGTGGTTGCATCATTATGCAATTAGATAGATAGGGATACACAATCGACCAAACATGGTTACGCATTTGTGTGGAACCCATCATGCAATCGCCCTTATAGTATTATGCAATCGCTCACACAGGATTATGCAATCGCTTTGATACTATCACACATTCGTTTTGAATATTTATGTTATGACAATTCTATTTTTATTCCTTTTTTGTTCTCTGGTCTATTTAATTCTGCATGAAATTGAGTAAATCTGGAAATAGATTATTTTTATTGAATGTTTTTATTTAACTGTTTATGGCACGTAAGGTACAATTTGGGATGTCAGGTCCTAGAAGGACAAAGGAACAAAGAAGATAGGTCAAATGCTATCAAAGGATTCTCAAAGAAGAAAAGAAGATACAAGATTTGGAAGACCAACCACCCATTGACAAATACAACAGTTTAGTTCTCTCATATCGGGTGAAATATGATTTGGTTAACATTGAATGAATGATGAGAGACCTAGCTAGAGCCTCACAATCTATTTTGCAGGTTTCTGATCAAAACTAGCTTCGATCTTTATTTTGTTGTGTTATCTACATGTGTATCATGCAATCACCTTGTTATCATCACACAATTGATTTGTTAGGATCACGCTTTCACTTTGTCAGGAGAACACAATCAATCTAATAGAATTATGCAATCGCCTATGCAGGGCCATGTAATCATGCAGGTATCATCACACATTCATTTATGTTAGATTTGGGTTCTTTATTTTCTATTGATTTGATTTGAAGACTAATCCTTTGTTTGCAACCTATGGAAAATTTACAGAAAGGATTAGCTTAGTATTAGATCAATATCACTCATGCTCTCACACTTCTTTTTTTGGTGCTTAAAATCAACATTGGTTAAAATTGACATGCATGCATAACACTTCAGTTTGGGCTTAAAATTAACATTGGTAAAAATTGTTATGCATGCATAACACTTTAGTTTGGGCTTAAAATTAACATTGGTAAAAATTGGCATGCATGCATAATACTTCAGTTTGGTCTTAAAATTAACATTGGTCAAAATTGGCATGCATGTATAACACCTTCAATTTGGGCTTAAAGTCAACAATGGTTAAAATTGGCATGCATGCCTTCACATTTCAGTTTGGTGTTTAAAATTGACATGCACATGCATATTCAACACCTCAATTTGGGCTTCAAAATGAATGTGAATCAGGATGCATATAGATTGAATCACATTTGATTTTCTAATTGGAAATAAATTTTATCATGTTTGGGGTGGACCTACTATTGCATTAATTACCTTTCCACCCGCCTTTAGGGTCTTGGGAGAAAGGAAGGAGGTGACAACGACACTCAATTTTATCTTATTTCAAGTAGAGAGGGGTATATTTGATTGGGGATTTCATCACCGCACAAAGTTACTTCGAATTGTGATGTGTTTGGGATATCATCTCTCCTAGTGTACTCTCGAGTGGGTTTTTTCATCCAACATATAAACATACTAGTCAGGCAGCTAGGGTGTTGAGTGAATTCGACGTATGTGGGGGCCTTCCCTGCACTGATAAGATCAACTAAAGTCTTAAGTGGCTTGCTCTGAGAATTTGTCATTGGATCAGGATCCCTCAAAATTTTACAATAAGAACCAACTTAGTAGCCCAAAACCCTACATTCAGTGATTCTATGAGTGTGGATCATACCCCATAGATACCCTTCATGTACCTTGCATTATGATATAGAAATACCCTAGTTATAAGATATTCTGATCTTTGGGGTAAGAGAGACTAGCATGCCTGAGAAGTGTGTGCCATGGAGTGGAGCCAGTGTTGCCAGACTCTCTATCTGTTCATTTTATTTTGGTATTTCATAAGGGCCTCATTTGAATGGTTTCCAATTTCCAACCTAAGATTGTCTTCTATGTCTTTATATGTATCGTTGTATCAGACCAGTATTGGGTCGGTCCTTTGGGCTATTTCAGGCCCTATCCTACGTATCTCTAAATTTTCTGAGATTGTCTGAAAAACCAGTTCAGTCAGCTATATTTACCTCCAAACAATTGTTCTCAGACTTGGAAGACACAAAACTTGTCCTACACACTGAATTATTGAAAACAAAGTCCATTTTTGAAACGTCAAAACTCAAATGTTTATACACTTGTGACCATAGGAAGTCCTTGGGTAGTCCTCATTTACGTCCTTACTATCATCCTAAGTCCTTGTATAGTCCTTACATAGTCCTCATTTACATCCTTACTATTGTCCTCAGTCCTTGCATAGTCCTCATTTACGTCCTTACTATTGTCCTTATTATCATCCTTAGAAGTTGTATAGTCATCATTTACGTCCTTACTATTGTCCTAAGTCCTTCCAAAGTCCTCATTATTTTCCTCATATAAGTCCTTGTCTAGACCTCATATACGTCTGTCTTAGTCCATCGTCATTTTTATAATCATCCTACAAAGTCATAGCATGCATCTCAATGGGTCTCCTAGGGGATGGTTTTCTCACCTTCAAGCAACCTAATCTAGTGCCAAATAGCGGCTAGCGAGAAATTATTGAAGGTCTAGCTAACTTAGCATGGCAATTAAAGAGAAACACACACCAGTAATAGGTTTCGAGTACGAGATAAATATCGAGTATAAAATTTCCCATAGGATTGATAGACAAATTACTGCAGAACGTCTACAAGAAGACTTTTGAAAGAGTTGCATTACAGAAATCCTGAAATACTCAACAAGTCTTGCATCAAAATCCCCAATAGAGACTCTAGTCTAGTCTTTTATGCCTCATACTTAGGTCTAGAGTCTAGCATTGGTTGTCGCCTTGTATAAGGTTCTAAAAACCACCCTCATATAGAAGTCTTAAATTCCTGTCACAAGGTCACAAAAGGCAAAAGGTACAATGGACCCAAACAATGACTTGTCACTAAACCCAACTTGGAATATGGATATATCAGCTAGTCAACAGTTAGGTTCTCAAGCAATGTCTATATTACATGAACTACAACAACATTTAACACGAGAAGAAATTGAATCAGCTCAACAAGATCCACATGTCCTTATGATCTTAGATGCACTTATACATAATGATAGGAACAAATGTCTCTCGTTGTTATTACAAAATGGGGCAAAATTACTTGAAGATTTTGATGTCACAAAAATCTTACCACTAGGAAATACTCTAGGTCAAGATAATAGTCAAATATCGCATATAATGCAAATACAAACAATGACCTCCATTTTTCCTCAGAATTCACCTACACAAACAAATTTCAATTCAAACATGAACTCTCAATCAAGTGTATCATCTACAATGATAAATTTTAGCGCACCAATGCAGACCATACCGATAATATCAATTGTCTCAGCACCTATTCAAAGACATATTCCTCATACAACAAGCGCAACCCAACCTTTGGTTTCCTATTTTATGGGATCAACATATAGTCATCAAAATGAAAATCTAGGTCTTGCCAATACAACAAGTACAACTCAGCCAAACATGGGTTCACATATCAACTATTCCATAATACGTAGTGGAACATACAACATAAGAAATTATACTCATGGTACCTTCCAACAACCTCCTAGTTATGCTACCACGAATCCTTTTGTGGCACATACACAGACACAAGGTGTACCTTTGACTCAAACAAATATTCTGACATAATAGTTACACAATTTGTAACAATGGGTGACTACTATGCAAACCGGTAATGATAAAAAGTGCTACACACTATAGGACTTATGTCCTTATCCTTTTGATCACACATTGTACATGTCGTCTTTCCCACAATATTTTGAAAATCAGAAATTTGATAGATACTGAGGGAAAGGTGATCCTAGAGACCACATTAGAGAATATTTTATGGCATGCATATAGGTTGCAACAAAAGACACTTACCTAATGAGGATTTTCCTAAAAGTCTGGGAGGCACAACATTAGAGTGGTTTTCACATTTACCACTAACTATCACATCATGGGGAGAATTAGCTTAACAGTTTATTCCAACTTTTTCACATAACATTGAAACCCCAGTCACTTTAATGGACTTGTGTGCCACGAAACAATATGAGAATGAAACATTTGCATCCTTCATACAATGATTGAGGGCTCTCTATAGGAGGTGTAAAACCATTATTCTAGAAATAGAGCAAGTAGATATGTTCATGGAAAACTTGATCCCTAAGATTAAATATCTGATATAAATGCAATGTTTAACCACATTTAAACAAATCACAAAAAATTTCTAAAGTGTGAGAAAGGACTAGTGGAACAAGGTCTCACTAAGTATGGAAACACCAACAATAATGATAAATCTAAGTTTTGGTCGCCAAACAAAAATGTGACCAACGATGGTGTTGTAGACACCTGAATAGTAAATAGAACTCAACCAGTTTTATCTTTAGGCACGAGTCAATCATAAAATCTACATACAACAAATAACACTGCTTCAACAAATGTAAACGATACACAAAATGTGAACACAAAGTACCCTAGGGTAAATGCTCCGAGAAGGAATTACACACCCCTAGGAGAACCTATTGATTTGGTGCTCAAAAAGTTAATATAGAAAAACATGATCACTTTGCTAGACATAAGAGTATATGAACCAGGTCCTTTCAAACCTACATGGTGGAATGATAATGATTTATGTGATTATCATCATACTAAAGGCCAAAAAATGATGAGTTGCTAGAAGTTGAAAAACTTGGTCCAAGATATGATCGATCAAGGTGACATCTTGATAGATATCGATAAAACCTCAGCAAACACAAATCACACAATCTTTAAGGATCTATTTGTCAAGAATGACAAAGGGAAGGCTACTACACCAGGAACTCAAGATAATACAACTAACTACACAAAAGTCTCATATGACTACACTATTCATGCCATTAGCTCAGGAGATGTAGTAAACAATGATTCACAAGAAACACTTGATCAAGATGAGAAATATCAAGAGACTCAAATAGATAATAACCAAATTTGCATGTTTTTAGAGGCACCGAAATACCATAAAGACAAAAATATTTGTCTCATGGACTAGGGGCATGACAAACCATTTCATTCGAGATGGTTTGAAGATGAACTTATAGCACATATCATGGATGTCAAACATACACATAAATACTATAAGGAACGATATAACATAAACCTTGACAACCTAACATATATGGTACCGAAAATTCCAGCAAAAGAGATGATATAGTGACTACAATCACAATAACTCCCAGAGATAGAGATTGTACGGTAGTTACTCATAGATCAAAGATAAATTTACAAGTACCACCAAACCTACCACAAACAATAGGTACTTATAATGTTTTTGACCAACTCAAGAAAACCTTGGCACAGATATCACTATTTGAACTACTGCGTATTTCACCCACTCATAAAGCCATTTTGGACAAAGAGCTTCAAGATTCAGTAGTGGACAGAGATATAGATGAAAATGCCTTCCAATCCGTGGTAGGGAATTTAGCACAAGGCACTCGCATTGCATTCACAGAATAGGATATTCCTAGTGATAGACTTCTCTATAATTACTTATTACATCTAGAAGCTTACATACATAAAAGAAGAATTAGAAGAGTACTTATAGATGGAGGAGCTGGTCTCAACATTTGTACTTTAAAACTGGTTAAGGCATTGGGATATTCTGAACTCCACATTGATACATCAAAGAGGATAAATATCAAGGCATATAATGATGAAGAACATCCCTCAAAAGGTATTGTAACGCTACTAGTACAAATAGGACCTATAACAACAGAGGTCTCTTTTCAAGTTTTGGACACAGAACTGGGATATAACATGTTATTGGGCCACCCATGGAATCACACTATGCAAGCACTACCATTGACATTTTATTAGTGTGTCAAGTTCCCATATAATGGCATTGAAATCACCATAAAAGGGGATCCAAATACATTCCAACATTGTAATTACTTGAAAGAAAGTATGGATAATCAGGTACCAATTAATCAAGAGACACCTCTCACTACATAAATGGACACATTGACAATCACAAAAACATAGAAGAATATGCCTACAACATCTTCTTTACAAATAATATATATTGGCTGTGGAGAGTATTCTATTTCAAATGCCTCAAGTGGAAAACAATTGTTTCTATCTCCTAGGTCTTTTGGGAAACCTAGAAATGCGGTACAGAAGCAAGACAAAAAAATAAATTGTCAAATACACAGACTCATGCTCTTTCATTAGATGGGGTGAATTACAAGAAGAATCCCTTAATAAAGATGTCAATCATTGGATATATAGAGAAGAGGATCACATGACAATACCAAGGATACCCCTAGATCAGTATGGCAATGGGTTCAAAATGCTCCAAAAATATGGATATGATGGTACCATAGGATTGGGATTATAGAAACAAGGAAGACTAAACCTATTGTTCCTAACAACAATCCAGGGAATCAATGGTTAGGGTATAAGCATATACCGCATATCACGGAAGAAAGACAATGTACCCTAGATATACTAAATAGACCAAGGAAATCGTTAGGATACATATCTCACAAAAAATTGTCCACGCGAGTGCTTCCCTCTTCATCTCAAACAAGAAACCAAGTACCAACATCACCTTGCATGGAATCAGATGGTTAAGACATGAGACAACTCCTGCAAGAGCCTAGCACTGAGTTACACAACAATACAGTTCTTGAAACAACCACACAAGCAAATGTAGTAACACATAAAAGTTTACCACCAGCAAATGAACCTAATCCCCGGTTATTATCAATACTTATGCTATGGGAAACTAATCAAGCTCAACCTAATGAATCAAATGAAGAAAGACTACAATGACTTATACCAGGCTTAAGAAGGGTAACTACTATGCAAAGAAGACTAGCCAATCTACAATAGAATTAGAGGCAAGAACAAGAGGAGATAAGTGATACTACCTCAGAAGATGAAACATGCATTTAAAGTGAGACAAACTCTCATGAGTATGACTTCTTATCACTCCATGATTCTAGCCCACGAACAAGTGTCATGCTAATTTATCAAATAAAGCCTATAAAAGATGAAAATACACCAAGTCATTCAAACAATCAAGTCTTCATGTTATCATAATCTATTATAGAAGGGAGTAATGACTTACCCCTTGTACACTCACACTTGATTGATTGGGGACAACAAGGAAAATCAACTCTAGATTGGTTTGAAAATGATGAAGCCATTGCAGAATTCCTCGGAGTCAGAGAGGGATTTCCACAAGGTGATCACAAAGCAGGATTTGTTCTAGACCTAAATAGGATGACATAATTTGGAGAGGCAAGTACCTCTATCACAGAAGATACAGATCAAAATAACCATAATGGCAAGAGCGAGTTAGGTAACCTCCCTATCAAAAGAAAATTCAGAATTGCTTATAGAAGAAACTGAAGAGGTAAATATAGCAGAAGGAGAGGTTGTACATAACATCCACCTACAAAAATCATTAAACAAAGAAGAAAATGACAAGTTCATTTATTTTTTCAAACAAAGTCCTATCAACTTTGCTTGGTCCTATATAGATATGCCAGGCTTAGATCCTGAGTTAGTGTTACATCATTTACCTTTGCTACTAGGAGTTAAACCTTGCAAGCAAAAGTTGAGAAAAATGCATCCACAGATTGCATTGCTAGTCAAAATAGAACTCCAAAAGTTGTTGGATGTAGGTTTCATTCAGCCTATTGATTATGAAGAATGGATATCCAATCTGGTACTTGTGACTAAGCCCATAGGAGGCATAATAATCTGTACTAATTTCTAGGATCTAAATAAAGCTTTTCCTAAGGATAATTTCCCACTACCCAATATCGATATGATAGTTGACTTAACAGTTGGGAATGAAATGATATCATTAATTGATGGTTTCTCAAGATACAACCAGATTAAAATTGCACTGGAAGATCAACATAAAATGGATTTTACCTATCCATGGGGAACATACTATTGTAATGTGATGTCGTTTTGTCTTAAAAACATAGGAGCAACAAACCAAAGGGCCATGACAATGCTATTTCATGACATGATCCATAACATAATGGAATATTATGTAGATGACCTACCAGTTAAATCATAGCCAAGAGAAGGTCACCTTGCGGTCCTTGCACAGATATTTGATCAGTTAGAGCAATACAATGTCAGGCTAAACCCAAAGAAGTGTGTCTTTGGTGTAATAGTAGGTAAACTATTAGGGTTTATCGTCTCTAATAGAGGAATTGAAGTAGACCCTACAAAGGTCAAAGCAATCATAGATATGCAACCTCTATCAACACTTAAACAATTAAGATGGTTACAAGGAAGACTTCAATCCATAAGGAAATTCATAGCATAGTTGGCAGATAAATGTCATCCCTTCTAGCATTTACTCAGGAAAAGAGTTACTTTTAAATGGACGAAACAATGAGAAGAGGCTTTCCAAACTCTGAAAGATTATCTTCTAAACACACTAGTATTAGTCCCACCTACTCTAGGAAAACCTTTGTTACTATATATATCAACGACAAACTCATCTCTAGGAGCTTTGTTGGCATAGCATGTTGAACAAGGAAAAGAAAGAGCTATCTACTATATAAGTAGAACCTTGATCGGTTATGATCTTAATTACACTCCTATAGAACGAGCATGTTTGTTTGTAATCTTCGTGTCTCAAAAAGTTAGACATTACATGTTGAGTCACAAGGTACAACTCATTGCACACTTTGATCCACTCAAATATTTGTTAAGTAGAGCAACATTGATTGGGAGATTGGCTAAGTGGGTCATGATCTTGAGTGGGTTTGATATATATTACATAGACATAAAGGCCATCAAAGGACAAATTATAGCAGATTAGTTAGTAGAGGCTCCTTTACAAGAAAGTCATCCATTGCCCATAGACTTTCTAGACGAATAAGTATTTATGTTGACAACATCTATAATGTAGAAATTATACTTTGATGGGTCATATACACGTCATGGATCTGGAGCTAAGATTCTTTTCATCACCCCTCAGGGTGATTCTATCCCAAGTCATTTAGGATAAATTTTCCATGTACAAACAATATAGCCGAATATGATGCTCTCCTCATAGGATTTCGTACAGCTCTACAGTGGAGAATGAAAGAATTAGAGGTCTATGGGGACTCACAACTGATTGTAAACCAAGTTAATGATGACTACAACACAAAATATGGAAAACTCCTACACAAAGAGAATTTCAGCAAAATCACTTTTGAATAGATTCCGAGGATACAAAATAAGGCAGCTGACGCCATGGCTACAATAGGGTCTCTTCTAAATATGCCTAATAATGAAACTCAGTTTGAGTTTATTATAGAACAATTGATGATACCGACATCTGAGAATTCCTCAAAAAAATATGTATGTGAAATTGTGGGTCCATAATCCTCATGGTACAATGAGATATACTCATATTTACATACTCAGTACATGTCACCGGATCTATCCAAAAATCAAGGGAAGACTTTTATTCACCAGGCATCAAGACACACTATTATAGTTGATACATTGTATAGAAAGGGATTTAATGGAACTCTTCTTCGATGTCTTGATGAAAATGAAGCATAAATTTCTCTAAAGGAAGTCCATGATGGAATTTGTGGGGCGCATCAAAGTGGTCCACCATTATCAAAGAAATTGTTAACAACAAGATATTACTGGCCAACTATGGAAAAAGACACCTATAAATATGTACAAAAATGAAAGAAATGTCAAATGCATGGAGATCTCATTCATGCACCAGCACAAGATCTTCAACCTATTACATCACAATGGCTATTTTCACAATGGGGATTATATCTAGTGGGTAAAATCAATCCTACTTCTTCTAATGGGAACAAATTCATCTTAACAGCTACTGAGTACTTTACCAAATGGGTCGAGGAAATTCCTCTTACATACACCACTAGAAAGAAAATAGCAAAATTCATGCTCAATTACATTATCTGTAGATACGGGATTCCAATGTGCATCATTACAGACAATGGACGTTCATTCAAAAATCAAGAAGTGAAAGAATTATGTGACAAATTTCAAATACAACAGAGATTTGCAACACCATATTATCCACAAAGAAATGGACAAGCAGAGGAAACAAACAACACAATATTGAATATCCTTAAGAAAGTTGTCACTGACATAGGACAGGACTAGCATCTCCAATTAAATCCCGCTCTTTGGGCTTATAGAATATGAGTACGCACCCCTACAGGAGCAACACCATATTCCTTGGTCTATGGTACAAAAACAATACTCCCTATAGAAATAGAACTACTCTCTCTAAGAGTCACCTTAAAAAACATTATATCAGAGGACGACTATTGGGTGGCAATATTACAAGAGCTAGAAATGCTTGATGAAAAGAGACAAATTACTTTCAATCATTTGCAAGGTTACCAGAATAGACTAAGATGGAGTTATAATAAAAAGGTCCGCACAAGAAATTTTGAAATGGGAGATCTAGTTCTCAAAGAGAACCAAACGAATCTAGCGGAACAAGAAAAGCCAAGGAAGTTTGAACCTAATTGGCTAGGTCCTTTTATCATAACAAGGGTTATAGGCAATGGAGCATACAATTTGGCTACCATGGAGGGAGATCCACTCTTTGACCCTATGAGCAACATACACCTTAAACGATATTCTACCTAAGGGCTGGGTTAGTTTAGGTTTTACTTTCTGCATTGCATATCATTTTATTCAAAGCACAACATATAGTTTCTTTTTCAAATGCATTGCATCTGCAAGGTTTCTACATTTTCATATAGCAGCATCAATAAAACAAGGTAACTATCCAAATTGATCATTTATTTGTATTTAAAGGAAACAAGGGTCATCTCCTTTCTTAGATATTCGGACATGAAGTCTTTAAGATCCTAAGGTCATTCATTTTCAACATCACCCTATGACGATGCTTTACTTATGGTTGGGTAGTGATTTCACTATTTGAGACTTGTTAACCCAAAATCTATCAATTTCTATATCTCAAGGACAATAAATCTCTAATTAATTTGAGACACCTAGTTGATCATATGACTAGTGAAAAATATAAAATTCTACTTCAACGTCGTTGTAATTGTCACATCCAAGTAGGTTTCGTGACTTACAAGTCAAGGCCAGAAAATAAAAAGAAAAAGTGCTATGCCAAATATTCATATCAAGGAAAAAGAGCAATGATATATAACTAAAATATCATGCATGCAAGTGTGACAAAAATCTTGACTATGAGAACATGCAAGTAACTCCATCAGGGCTATGAACGCCTACTAGCAATGTAGCAATATTTGAGAAATTACATATAACCTCGTCGAAGCTCTAAATGCTTGTTGGCATAAAGGCTCTATTCAGGATGCTTTTGAAGTTAGGATAATCCACATATCTAGTCATATTGGATGCTAAGGATCTTTAGTGAACACAAGAGTGGGAATTAACTCATCTGCACATACATGGGCAAAAGAAGATCAAATTTTCAAGAACCACTAGGGAAGTTTTCTGTGTCTCCATTTGTAAATCCTAATCACTAAGTGTGTTAATTTGGATGTTCCTAAGGACCTTAAGGATCGATTGACCGCTTATCTATGGAATATTTTGCACCTCCAATTAAATTGGAGTATTACAAAAGTATAAACAAACACAGTCATCCTTGTTCGAATAGGAAATGCATCTTCATCATGCATATTGCATTAACATAGTTCATGCCAAAAATTCATTGCCTCCATATGCATTATGTAGATCATCATGTCATATAGGTTTTCACACTGAGGGCATAACTGAAAAAATCCTAAAAATCATATAAAGTCTTGAAAAAGTCCAAAAACATTGGAAAATCAATCAAAAACATCTAAAAAATAGTGAAAAACTCAAAATTCAAAAACACTGAAAAATCTGAAAATCCAAAAATAGTGAAAATCTAAAAATACCAAAAACATTCAAATACAATCCCAAAAATATCAAAAACATCCATATAATGTCCTGAAAAATCAGCCAAAAACATTCAAATATCAATCCACATAATCCAAAAACATCGAAAAAGCTCTTGGAAAAGAACTAAAAATCGAAAATCAATCAATCAAAAAAATTGCAATAAAATGTCTTGCAAGAATCAAACACCCTAGGAAATATCCAGCAAATGCTTTGCATGAAGTTAAGAAAGGATATGATTATCTAGTCAAACATCTGCTATCAACTGATCAAACTGTCTTATCACCCATAGAATATCCATATCAAGTGATCATTATCTTGTCTTAAACATAAGAGGATACACTCGAAATCAAACAGATTAGTCTTAAACGGGGTCCACAAATTTTTGAGATCAGATTGTTGGGACTCATTAAATTTGAGTCAAGTTTTGAGGCCCATTTCAAAAAAATTTCTATTTCATTTTCAAAAAGGCATCTAATCTCATTCAGGTGGCCTAGTTAGAGAGAGGGTAAAATGGAGCCAGTTGATTTTCAAAGGGTAAGGCTTGGGAAATGTGTCCTATACCTTTCATTTGACCTATAAAGTGTTGTGAAACTTTCATAATTCAGTTTGGATCAATTTATCAGGTACCCATTTCAAGGGGTGAGCTGAAAGTGCATTTTAGGTGCAAATGCAGATTTTACCAAGTAGCCTACTTTGAGCACCTATAAATTTTTCCTTGTTGACCATCATGAAGAAATTAAAAGTGAACTGAATTCTATGCATAAATGTGATTCAACACAAAAAATTTCAAGTCCCTATGAATCCATTTGCTCAGTTTGGTAAACTCAATCCGTTTGTAGTTTGTATTGTTTGACAAGTCCCTATTTCAGCTGCCAGTCAGAGCCTCATTTTGCACTTTTGTACAAGATGCCCCGGTGAATGTCATGTCAGAATGTTTTTTTTGGGCTATTTCTAATATAAAAGGCAAGCTATGTTTCAAATTTCAAGCCCCTGCCAATTCGTTTGATCAGTTTTCAAAAGGGTTTCTTGAGCCACCTTATTCAATGTTCTGTACTTTCATTGTCGTATCAGTTAAAGTAGCTATTTTCATGAGCGCACCATTTGCACCCAGTTAGACTTTTTGTCGAAATGAGAATTCTAAGTTTTGATATGTACTTCAAGGTACCTATGCCTCATATTTGAGGGTCTACGGAGATCGTTTGATATTTTTAAGAAAGGCATCATGAGTTGTCTGCGCATTGACTTCATCAGGGCCGCAGTGTCGACAAAGCCAGTTGGTCATCTTTGACCATTAATATTTCCTCACTCAGGATTCTTCTAGAGAAACCGTTAGGTAGAGTTCATGTTTGTATATCAGAGTACACTCTTGTCAGTTGGCGAAGTCCAGAAAGGTGTTTTGACCGGTTTGAAAATTACGTCTTTGCGATTAAATGCGAAAATGTGGCGCAAGTGCCTGAAAGTTGCAAAACTCAGTTTGGTGATCCGAAAATGGTGCCGATCGATTCCAGAGGTATGTTTAAGGTTCACGAGACATTTCAAAGGTCAATTTCATGAAAACAAAATTTTTTTTAGTCGTACCCACTTTGGGGTCCGACCTGACTTGTAGCTTCATGTGTCTTTTAAGCAAGGTTTTGTTATTTTGAATCATATGTTATATGATTTAAGTATTAAGGAGCTCATGAGGAATGAAGAAGATTATATGTTCCAGGATGCCTATCATCCCACAAACGAAATGTTGAAACAGATGGATGCCTTCCCAATTCAAGTGAATGCACTGAATATGTTTTTCAAGAGAACAAGGGCTACGATGTCATTTGGATTGAATGCTTTGAATGGAAAGAAAGGATTTTAAAGAGCCCTCCAAATAAATTGGTAATTGGTAGCGTGGTATGTTAAAATTTTATAAATTTCAAATAAATGCAATTTGCAGCCAAAACCCTCTCCAGTACGAATTAAACAAGAACAACAATGAAAGTAAGATGGATTAGTGCAGACAATAGAATACAATATGTTCAATATGTAGTGATCAAACAGGCTGAATCCAAAAGGGAAATTTGGGAGTGCAGCAAAGGATTTTGGATGCCATGAACCTGGTTATATTCACACAGTAGTTATGACACAACTTCTACTCTCTACGAGCTTTCTCTATAGATATGGAAGTGATATAGTTGATTGGAGCAACCCAATTTAATACTGGACGCCATCTGCAGCTGGTTACAACAAGCTCAAATTATTTGTATTTGGAGAAGAGGCATTTAATAAGTTTCAGCAAATCACATTAGCAGGCTTATAGCCTAGCCCTCCCATGCTATGGTAAAAGGTTTTGAAACATTCAAACAAATGCCATTGGTAGGTGTAAGCCAAACTGCTACAACTTTAATTAGCCCCTCCCTACTGTGAGCTATTGTTTGGGTAAAGTGCGTATAAAACTTAAGACCAAATGCAAATGAAGCTGGTAGGTGTTGCCTCCTCCCTGCGTGGTGTGTGGTTGTTGAAAAAGCCATAGGGAAACTTAAAGCAAATGCAATTGGTGCATGTTGAATCCTCCCTGTGTGGAGTGAAAACCATCAAAAACTTCAGAAGCAATTGCAATTTGGCAGGTGTATTGCTAGAGACTCCCATTCAGTGTAGCAGACCATGTTATAATCTTCAAAATAATGCAACCCACTTGTTTCTGCATTTGTATTTGTAAAACCATTCTTCTCCTCCTTGCGTGGTGTGAGTTTGATGAGGCAACAATTAAACCTCTGCAAATGCATGGCAAGTTTAAAGCCCAAATTATACAACCTTTTTCAGTTCTCCCTATTGTGCATGGAAATGGCGAAGGTTTTTTGAAAATTTTAGCATTTAAAATGCCATCATCCTTTCCTGTGCAGTGGCTAGAAAGGGGAAACATTAGAAATCTTCAAATGAATGCAATCTGTAGGTGTGTTTTCCCTTCACATGTAGGCAAAGAGGCAGTGAAAGTTTCAAGCAAACACTATTGGCAGCCATTAAAACTCAGAAAATCTTCAGAAAGTGCAAAACAAGGCAAAACCATATATCCCACATTAGTTGTGGATGGGTAAATTTTAATGTTTAAAAGAAACACTCCACTCATCTATAATGTCAAAGCTTAAGGGTTTTCTTATGGACGGTGCCAGTTGGGCACCCAGGTGGACCCCATGCGCACAGGCGCATTTCCTAAGCATGACAAGGAGGCCAAGTAGCCACTAGGTGGACCCCACCCATGTAGGCATGGTTCTCGAGGCAAAGCAACTTAACTAGTGAGTAGGTTGTAGGAGATTTGATGGTGCACGCGATCTCGTGAAGCGAAGATGCTCGAAGAATAACCATCACGAAATGGTGAAAAGCATGTGCAGAAAAGCGAAGGATTAAAGATCATGCAGGTTCATCGAGATCCGACGGCTGAAGATGCACGCCCGTTACCGTTCACAAAATGGTGAAAGGTGACGTGGAAGGTCCAAGTGGAGGTCCAACTGGTGGGTCCCGCAGAGGTGGTGATGACAAGGCAGACGAGTGGCAGTCCAGTGGAGATGACAAGGTGGACAAGTGGCAGATTGATGAGGTGTCATCTCAGGTGGCACCCAATGGACCCTCTTGACAAATCACAAGCTACCACGTGGCAGGATGTAGGGCCAAAATGGACTGAAAAATTAAAGTTAAATGCATAGTTGAAACTATAGAGAAATTCAAAAAATTTAAATGATGGTTCCACATTCAAGATTAATTCGCTCAAAGGTTAATTTTTGGCCAAATATGCAAGTATTATATATCACCAAAAAGATTTCAGAATGAGAAATGCAGTTATGGAATTAGTTTCAACAGATCTCAAATAGTTTGAGAGCAGTTTCCATGGGAAGAAAAGAAGATATTCTTGTAGTTATGGAAAAAGGACACTTGGCATGTTCTGATGGATTCTGATCTTTTTCCCTCTCCTTCTTATTCCCAATTCATCTCAATTGTAAGGGTTCCAATTTTTGAGAAATTCTCTATGGGAGATTTCCAAGAGGGGTTCCAATCTGGTGCATTTTAATTTTCTGGGTTGTAATTGTTGATGTTCTCATTCTTTCTATCATGTAATAGATACATTTAGTTGTAAATTCTTAGTTACATGCCATATATATGTAAGGCATATATACATTTCCATTGGATTGTCTTCAGGCATTTTTTCAGTTTCAATAAATTTAGTCTTCAAGGGATTTCAAATTTATCTTCTCCAAGGGAGAGTGTAATTCCTGTTCTTAGGCATCCTTTACATAAAGGATTTAAATTCAATGAGCAAAAATTGTGAATTTTGAATTAATGTTTGGATTTGTATGATCTTTTGATTTGAAGTTCAGAATGTATTAATGCCAAGCATTAATACAGGGATATCTTTCAGTGAATCTAATATGTAGCTTAAATTTCATTTGTGGCCATTTGTGTTGACTCTATGCCTAGATGAAGGCACTAATCTGTTACAATTAGAAGTTATTTGCACAAGAAATTTAAAATCAAATTAGAATATCTTTTGTTTTTCTATTTTGTGGTTGTGTTCCATCCATCTCATGATTCAAAATATTGTTGAGTTGTAAGTGTAGATCTAGCCCATCTATAATACCCTCCTTGTTTTTTGAACCTTTTATGAGATCTCTCTTCTTTTATTGATGCTATCATATGTGGGTAAATGAGTCTGATTCAATGCATCAAAGGGTGTCCCCCCCTAGGTATAGCAGAACCTAAAGTGTAGGAGGATCATTAGGATCCTATTTTATGTTGTCCAAGCCCTAAAGTGTTTCATTGATTGAGATTGTCTTTCTCATAGATTTATTTGCAAGTGATATTGGGTTAATCAATTTTGGTGAACAACAAAAGTGGCAACTCTGCTGGGGAGAATCATAGCGTGAATCTATGCTACGGATTGGTGCTTGTATCAACTCTAAAGATTATTTGAGTTTTTGTGTGTTTGCAACAGATTGTGTTATCCCTCATCTATGCTATTTCTCTTTCTCTGAAAATCTTCTTGTTATCTAATCCCCCTACAAGTGATTTGTCAAAACTTGTTTTCTTATTCTCCCATATTTTTGTGGGTTGCGACTCTGACAAGTATAACCAGTGCTCTTGCTCTTTTAAGAAAAACAAGTATAATGCAGAGAGGAAGAAACACTAGGTCATTCATGAGGAAACATCCTCAAGAGACGTTGCAAGAAGGATTACCCGAACAGGCACGGAGAGGCCAGAAAATATCAGTTGCACATGAGCCATCTAGTGTTTCCTGGGTACAAAAGAGAATTCATATGGGTAAGTGATCTGATAGACCCATATATGCAAATTCAAATTCTTCTTCCCGTGAATCTGAGTAGGACATTTTGGGTTTCCATTCTAGTTTGTTTGGTAATAATGAGGATGTCCCAGTTTTGAATCAAAAGATTTCTCATACTAGTATCTCTAGGAAGGATAGGAATAGCTCTAATATGAAGATTGACTCTATACCAAGAACTATAGATGGGATTATTAGTTTAATTGATATCGACCAAGTCAATGTGTCAGATTCTGAGGAAATGTTCCCTGATGAAGATAAGGTGTCCCAAGAAATTGAGGCTCTCAACAAAAGAGTTCATCATTTGATCTCCCTAAGGACAAAAAAGGAAGCAAATAAGGAAAAGGAAGTAAAAGCTAAATTGATTGAGAGGGATGGGCTTGTAAGACAAATTGCTGATCTTGAACTATTCACCCAAGAAGAACCTAAGAGTGAGGGCGAAGGTCCAGTTATTAGAGAAAATTTAGTTGCCAAGATCAACCCTGCACACAAATCTGTTGTGCAACCTAGTAGGGAGGTCCTTAGTGACCCACAACCTGTTAGAAATAATGTTGATAAAGGAAAAAAGAAGTTCATGGAAGATGGGTCTGGGTCCAAGACTACAACAAAAATTTCTCATATGTTGTCTACACATGAGAGAAAGATAGACAGGATGAGGAAAGAAAAGGAAGACCTGCAAAGGGAATTGGAAATGGCTGAATTAGAAGTAGCCAATCAAGAGGTTAAAAGAAAAATTAATTATCTGAAATCTCCTCCCATAGTTTTTCCTTCAACAAACCCAAGAAAACCTTTACCTCAACATGCCTCACTCCCTCTAGTAAAAATTCAGTCAACCTTACCTGTGAGCACTGTTCTAGCTAACCAAGTCCCCATTACCAGCCAAGGGAACCAAGTCTCTCCAGCTCATGGTCCCAATGTGAGAATGAATATGGGTAACAACCCTACTGGGAACCAGTTTCAGAGAAGATGCATTAACCTAGAATTATACAGACAACTCTTCTTTGATGGGATCCCAGGGTACCCTAACCATGTTCCTACTAAATTGAGGGACATGCTTCATAAGTTTGTTGGAAATATTGCTATAAGTGCAGAAGAACATTTAAAATATTTTGGTGACATGATAAATTATTATGAGATTATATATGAAGATTTCATCATGAAACTATTTGTACAGTCCTTGGTGGATGATGCAAGGGATTGGTACAGAGGTCTTCCTATAAATAGCATTGGTTCTTGGGAAGAGTTCAAAAATTGCTTCCAGGAACAATATGGTGACAAAGCAAATGTGAGTTTTATGCTTAATGAGTTCAACAACATTAGGAAGTCTGAAAATGAAATTGTCATAGATTTCAATGCTAGATTTAAGAAAGCAATGAATAGTCTCTATCAAGTAATGAGATTAGATGACAACATGTGTCTGAACACATATTATAATGCTTTGATTCTAAAATGGCCTATATTCTGAGGTATAAGAACCCGCATAATCTGACAGATGCTTTTAGGATTGCCATTAATGTGGAGAGTAATAGGAAAGCATCTAGAAAGGTAAGAAGGAGGATCAATGGAAGGTTATGGCAAGAATCCAAACAACAACCAAACAATGTTGCCAAGGAGGATGACAAAATAGAGAATTTGATGATAGCCATGAAAGATCTTACTGCTAAGGTAAGTAAAAATGATAAGCCTCATTACAATTGGGAAGATAGGCCTCCTAGATTACATGACATGCCTTACAATACTACTTGGAAGGATGGAAAACCTCAAAATGACAAGCCAAAAAATACTCAAAGCCAAGATACCCCAGATCCTTTGAAAGGAGGAAATGTTCATAATATGGAAAATTCTCCTTGGTGCATGGCTTGTGATAGATCACATTCTCCTCATCAATGCATTGTACCTCAAGCCCTTGAAGAATCCATGAGAAAAGAGGGTGAGCCTGATATTAACATGTTTGAAACTGTTATTGACAGTGGTGATGAGTCTTCACAAAGTGAATCTAGTGAGTGTGATGCGCTAAATCACAATAGATGTTACCAAGGGCAGCTGGCACTTGACTGGCATCCCACTTTAAATGTGGTAACCATTGAAGATGAAGAGGTTCATCTCAGAAGACCCAGTGATGAAGAGGTAAGAAATCCTACTAAAGCTGCCATAGCCAAAGCCAAGCATAACTACAACTTGAGAAGTAGTAAAAAGGACGAAGATCAGGGTGAACCTGGCTCCTTGTTTATGAAAGAGGTATCTCACAAGAAGATGGCAAGCAGTAGTGCCTTGCCTCAAGATGGTCAGGCAAAGAGTGATCAAATTAAAGAGGTGGCAAAGAGTGTGGATGATAATACTACTGGTGAACTACAAGGGACTGCTACAGTTAAGAAGGCAAGTCGTCCTAAAGTAGAGAAAGCCAAAATTAATACCGAGTTAATCAACAGTTCCACTTTTGATATGACTCAGGATCTGACCCAAATGAAGGTTACAATTCCATTGGTAGAATTATTGAAAATAAAGGAACATAGAGAAGTTGCTTTGTCTTTATTTTCTGAAATGTCCGATAATGGTGCAACTTTGCCTACAACTACCATGAAGGATGAAAAGGATCATGAGTTGCAGAGTCCAGAGATATATGTGGGAACAACCATTACCCAAGAACCTTCATAGGTTGATCCTTTCTATGTAACTTTTTTAGTCAATAACAGGTTAATTAAGAACTATATGATAGACTCTAGTGCTGCTACAAATGTGATGCCATATGGTGTCATGAAAGAATTGGGATTGTCAGTAAGCACTATCTATGGGAAGTGCTATGCTATGGATAATAGAGAAGCACCTGTGAAAGGTACAATGAAAGATGTTGAGGTAAAGATAGTAGCATTTCCTAAAGAAACATATAAGATGGATGTCATAGTCACTGATACAAAACCTCATTATGGCATGCTATTATCTAGACAATGGGCTGCAGCTATGGGGGGGAATGTTCAGCTGGATTTTTCATATGCTACAATCCCAATAAATGGAAGTCAGGTTAAGTTGTATAGAGAACTGTGTGCCCCTAGGGTAGTTGAGAAAATAGACCCTAGTATGTTAAACTGCATGATTGATGTAGCTCTTGATAATTTCATAATGCAACCAATTTTACCTTAGTTAAAAAATACTGATTCTATTGTGACTAAATTGGAATCTCAACAACACGGTTTGTGGCACATGTGTTTTGATGAAGCTTGTTGTAAGGAAGGTTTTAGAGGAGGAGTTCTTTTTGTGTCCCCATCAGGTATAACCTTCAAATACTCTTTTCTGTTAGATTTTCAGTGTACAAATAATACTGCTGAATATGAAGCCTTGTTATTGGGGCTTGAGGTTGCAAAGAAGCATGTGATCTAGTTGTTGAGAGTATTGGGGGATTTAGAGTTGGTTGTGTCTTAGGTTAGCTCTAAATATGCATCCAAGAATGATCATTTCAAATGATATAAACATGCTATTTGGGATGTGATTGAACATTTTTGTGCATTGTCTATTAACTAGATAGAAAGATCAAAGAACATCATGGCTGATTTCTTAGCTAATGTTGCGCTAAAAAATGATGATGTAACACTAACTGGTGTATCTACAGTTGAGATAAAAGCTAGGCCTGCTATTCCTAATAATGTGTATAACTAGCAAGTGTTTGCTGATGATGAAGATATTCTCAGATTTATACAATGTATTGATGACTATTATGGACAAAAAATTGATTGCAATGCATTGGTAGAAGTGGTGGAAGATAGAGAAACAGTGTTTGGAAATGACATGGTCTAGTTGGAAACTAATGAAATACCCAAAGGATTAGTAGAATTGGAAGGTATGTTTAGTCACAGTGATAGTCATTTGCATCAGTAGTCAACCACCAAGGTAGATGAATTGGAGGAAGTGAACTTAGGGATAGAATCATCCCCTAAGTTGGTATATATTGGAAAAAACTTGTCTCCTCACATTAGAGTTAACCTTATTAATTTATTGAAAAGGTATAAGCATGTTTTTGCTTGGTCTTATGAAGACCTGAAGGTGTATAGACAAGATCTATTTCAGCATGAAGTCCCTTTTCTTCCAGATGCTAAGCCTTTTTGACAGAAACAAAGACCCATCAACCCCCTTTTGGAAATTAAAATGCAGTAAGAGTTAACCAAGGTGAGGGAAGGGGGGATCATTAAGCCCATAAGGAATTCATCATGGGTGTCTAATTTGGTCCTAGTTAGAAAGAAGAATGGGGACATAAGGCTCTGTGTTGATTTCAGGAATTTAAATGTTGCTTCTTTAAAAGACAACTATTCTTCTCCCAAAATGGAAGCAATGTTGCAAAGAGTGACTAGCTGTGACCTGTTGTCTATGATGGATGGGTTCTCAGGATATAACCAGGTGTTAGTGAAAGAATCTGAACAGTTCAAGACTACTTTTACCACCCCTTAGGGAACATATGTATATGTAAGAATGCCTTTTGGTTTAAAAAATGCTGGAGCTACTTTCTAGAGAGCAATGGATGTAGCTTTCAAGGAATTCATTAATATTATCATGGTTGTGTACCAAGATGATTTAACATGTTTCTCCAAAAGGGAAGATGACCACTGCGGGCACTTGGAAAAGGTTTTCAATAAATCTCTGGAGTTCGGTGTCTCTTTAAATCCAAAAAAGTGTCATTTTGTTGTCACTCAAGGAAAGCTGCCTAGGCATATTGTCTCAAAGGAAGGAGTTAGGATAGACCCTAAGAGAATTGAAGCTATAAAAAATGTACCTGAGCCTAAGAGTGTCAAAGGTATCCAGTCTTTCTTGGGCAAGGTAAATTTTGTTAGAAGGTTCATTGCCAATTTTGCAGAAATAGTTAAGCCTGTTGTTAGATTGCTTAAGAAAGATAAAAAGTTTAATTGGGATGAATAAGCTTCAAAGGATTTTGGTCAAATTAAAAAGGCTATTCAGGAGGCACCAGTGTTGAAGTCCCCTAATTACAGTAAGCCCTTTTCCCTATTTTATTTTGCTTCTTATCATATAGTGGCTGCAGATCTTCTTCAAAAGGATAATGAAGGACATGAACACCCTATTGCCTTTTATAGTAAATCTCTACAAGCTGCAAAACTAAAATATGAAATCATGGAGAAGCAAGCATATGCTTTGGTCAAAGATGTAAAAGAATTTATGCCATATCTTGTGAATGCACAAGTAATTTCTTACGTTCCACATGTAGTTGTCAACGACATCTTGTCTCAGTCCGAGGTCACTGGTAAAAGGTGCAGATGGATAACCAGAATTCAAGAGTTTGATTTAGAGATTAAGATTACTAAATTGGTAAGAGGTCTAGGTCTTGCTAAGATAATGGTTGAATTAAACCTTCTTGATGTTGAAGTAAATAATGTTGAAATTAAGAACATCCTGGTCACAAGTAATGAGACACAACCTTGGTACTCAGAGATTGTATATTTTTTAAGGGATGCAACATATTCAGAGGGAATGACTCCAAACCAGAGAAGGACATTGAGACTAAAGTCTCAAAAGTATGTCCTTATTAGGGGTGATCTATACTGGTGAAATAGAGATGGGGAATTGTTGATGTACTTAGACAAATCCCAAGCTAGAAGGATGTTAACTGAAATGCATGATGGAGTATGTGGAAGCCATTATTCTGCCAAGACCACAGCTGGTAAGATAGTCTAGGCTAGATACTATTGGCCTACTTTGTTCAGA
The DNA here is from genome assembly GCF_030272615.1 of Cryptomeria japonica. Classification (NCBI taxonomy): domain Eukaryota; kingdom Viridiplantae; phylum Streptophyta; class Pinopsida; order Cupressales; family Cupressaceae; genus Cryptomeria; species Cryptomeria japonica. The sequence continues at coordinate 883,343,278 of NC_081409.1, forward strand.
GATGCCCTTGACCATGTCCAGAGGTGTGATCCATGCCATAAATTTTCCTCCAAGTTAAAGTGTGAAGGAGCTTTGCCCCTCAACCCAGTTATAGTTGAAGCCCCTTTTGTTCAATGGGGCATTGATTTTATCGAGGAAATAGTTGAGAAATCAAGAAGAGGTCATAGGTGGATCATAGTGGCCACTGATTATTTCACTAAGTGGATTGAAGCTATACCCACTAGAAGAGCCACTAGTAAAGTTGTTATTGATTTCCTGATGGATAATGTTATAACTAGATTTGGTGTTCCTGTGAAACTGGTAATGGATAATGCCATGAGTTTTAGATCTGAGGAGTTCATTGAATTTTGCACCAGTCATGGAATAATTATGTCTTATTCTTCACCATATCATCCTCAGGGTAATGGACAAGCAGAATCCAGCAATAAGAGCCTTCTGAATATTATTAAGAAAATCCTTGAGGAGAACAAAAGGTCTTGGGAATAGAAATCGAAATTGGCCCTATGGGCAGACATGGTTACTGTCAAGAAAGCAATTGGTGTGTCACCATTTGAATTGGTTTATGGCATGCAATCTAGGGTTCCAGTCAACAATCTTCTTCCTATATACAAGTTCCTACAAGATGAGGATATGGAGTTGTCAGAACCTATGGAAGACAAAATGATTCAAATGGTGGAAGTGGAGGAAATCAAGACTTTGGCCCATAAAAGAAATTTGAAGATCCATTTGCAATCCAAGTATTTGTTTGACAAAAGAACCACACCGAGGAAGTTTAAAATTGGTGACATGGTTCTTCAATGGAATGCAAGAGGGAAAGATAAAGGAAAACATAAGAAATTTGAGTTACTATGGGTGGGCCCTTTTGTTGTTTGTGATCTGAATGGAAAAGATTCATAATTTTTGCAGACAATGAATGGTGAGGTACAAGAATTTCCAGTGCATGGACAATTCCTGAAGCATTACTTCTCTTAAGTCCATGCACAGTAGGTCTTAGTCTGTATATATTTAGGTTTATTTCTATTGGTTGTTTGTGGGTTTGTTTTGGTTTGTTCTCCAGAGTTTTCTGTATTCTTGTGTTGATCTTGCGATCGACCATCCCCAATCAAAGCCATTGTTGTCACTGTTTTGACTTTTGGGTGATTTTTGATCCATAGTCTGCTAAAATCTGCAAAATTGTGTTGTGCACTTCATCTTGCCTCTGAGTTATTGGTCTAAAGGTTTAGGGTTCTTTGAAATTTACCCTTTTTATGTCTTGGACTCCCCGCGTTCTATTTCTATATTACTTTTTCCACTTAAGTGGAAGGGTTGGTCTATCGTGAAGGGGTCCCCCCTTTACATTTTTCCCTAGGCAGGTCTCTATTAATGTTGTATTTCATGCCCTTTTCCTAAGTTCTTAGTTATTTGTCAGGCCTTGTAAAAATCGTGCAAGTTCTAGTTGATCCGACGGTGCGTGTGAATTCACGAAGGAAAATAGCCTGAACCTTATGCTTCACAAAGTAGCGAAAAGAGTGGCAGGCTCGAAAGGTAGGTAGATCCCTTGGTTAAAAACTGCGCATCTCAAAGATGATCTAATAGTTGGTGGTGTTTCATAAAGGAAAGATGCTAGGAGTTTATTTTTCGTGAAACAACCAAAAGGTTGGCGGGCCTGGCTGGTGGGTTAAAGAATGATGGTTAAAGGATGATAGCTTCTGGTTGATCCAACGACTCGCGTTGTTTTGTAAAGGAAAGATGCTAGGAGTTTATCTTTCACAAAGTAGCGAAAGGGAAGTGGGCCCAGCGTAAGGGTGATGTAGAAAATAAAGAAGGTGCATCTTTAGATAGATCTGATGGTCCACATTATTTTGTTGGGTGAAATAGCATGGAGTTTATCCTTCGCAAAGCAGTGAAAGGATGGTGGGTCTGGTAGATGACAATTCCTAGTCATTAAAGACCGATCAACTTGGAGTTGATTGAACGACCCGCATGGTTTCGCAGCCAGAAACAACATGAAGTTTATCCTTTGCAAAGTGGTGAAAAGGAGCTGGTGACTACATGATAGATGATGTGGTAGTATAGTTGGATGTCTAGCTAGGGCAAAAGGGATGACCTGTCGGTAGGACACATGGTTCCTAAGGATGGTGAAGGGCCCACTTCAATTGAACGGTGAATGGTGATGATATTCATGGTTAAATAAAACACATGGTAGTCCAGATGTGGAGTCTGATGGAGTTCTTGAATGAATAAATGGCTGACACGTAAGAGCTATCTACCAGTAATCAATAGGGCAAGTGGATTTCGTGTAGAGGGCCCACTTCAAAATATAAAGGATACTAAAGGCTAGACATCTCGAAAGAGATCCAACGATGAGTACTATTTCATAGCCCGAAGATGCAGGGTTTTTAACCTTCATGAAATAGCAAAGACCATTAGCAGTGAGGACTTCATACGGTTAGTGAAAAATATCAATGGTCACCGTGGAGAGTAAAGATTGAGAAGATAGTAGAAGATCCAAAGGCCAACGTTGTTTCACATAAAAGAGATGTGCGAGGTTTATCCTTCATGAAGCAGCGAAAGGAAGGTGGGGCCTGTTTTTAAGCAGCATGACCCAAGTAAGGTAAGAGACGTGTAATTTCCAAAGGATCTGATGGATGGATTTGTTTTGCATGGAAAAGATGTGAGGTTTTTAATCTTTGCGAAACAACGAAAAGCTGGGACATTGAGAATGTCTTTCTGGTCTGTTGGAGCCTTTTTTCTTTATTCAATTGCGAATTGATTACCAAAGCATGTAGATTAGTGCTTCAATTCATTTATCTGTTGTCGTATTAAGCCTCACATCAACTAAATGGTAATGTCATTTCAAAGAGTTTTGTAGAGGAACCATTGCACAAAAGCGAGTTTCTTTAGGCAACAAGTAAGTTTTGCACAATTGTTTAAACGATACAGTTTGAATTGGTATCATTAGGTGCTTAATTTATCAGAGATCTGTTTGAGTTTAAATTGAAATAGTTGTAATTCAAGATGGTGTCACAAAGAGATTTCACAGGGAAAGTGAATTATCAGGATAGAGCTATATGTGATGATTTCTTGGAACAATTAACCATGTCTACTAATGTTGCTGCTAAGATTAAAGAATTAGTGCCCAAGGCTCCCTGTTTGAGAATTAATGACGACCTGTATGACAAAGGGAACTGGTTGAGGGATCCACATATAGGGATATCAGGTATGGGACTCTTTAAAGTAGGATTTGGTTAGAGACATTCCCTTGCTCCAATGAACAGTATATGGGAGTTAGATTTGGGAAAGCTCATAGTCCCTAGGGTTTTTATGGATGTAGATTTATTAACCCAAATTGCAAATAATTATGACCCTATAGCTAAATGTGTGAGAAATGTGAATGGAGGAGCCTTAATTGAGATCAATGATGATGAGTTTAGGAAAGTGTTTAGGCTCAGCGAGGTATCAAACTACTTAGAGCCAATCAATTTTGATACACTTGTACAGGTCTACAATGTGCAGAGAGATCACCTTAGGAGCGGCCCTTTGAAGGAATTTTTTCTCAAAATAGGAGGGCTAACTTTTGTAGGCCCTAGTACCATGGAACCTTTCTCTCTAAATATTTTTACTTTGAGGGATAAAGGGATATATTGGTCACTTTGTCAGATTTTTGGGGAAGATGTTGAAACAACCATGCCAACTTACTACATGTTAATGATAGCACAGATTTTGAACCCCTCTTTGGCAGTAACTTTTGATTATGCACCTTATCTCACTGATGCAATTCATGCAGGGCTGATAGGGATAAAAAATGGTAAGGTAGACAGACCTTTTGGTGGTACTCTCTTCTCATGCACATGTTTTTGTTTAAAGGTGTTGATTACTTCACTAATGAAATGGATCTGGTTAAGGAGAAAGATGTTGAAGAGATGCTTATGCAATTATGGAGCACAATTTTGTCTTAGGATAGAGAGGATGCCAGTTACTTGAAGTTTGATAGATGATTTGCATCTAGACTTAGGATTCTCTTGTGCCAACAAAACCCTAGGATCCCTAAGGCCCTCCTAGAGTTCCTTAGGCCTAAATAATTTGCTTACAGTATCAATATTGTGCACAACTGGGGTGATATATACTTGTACCTTGTCTCTACAGTGTTTAGAGTTTATGGATTCAGAGGAACTCCATATTTGTTTCCCTATCAAGTCCCATTGAAGATAGGAATTGCAGAGATCCTAAGGCAAATCAGGGGTGTGCAAGAGGCAGAGTTAACAAATAGGGGAAAAGGGGCCATTTTCCCAACCATCACCATGGCTCATCAATTTGTAATCACCAAGGGTGGCTGGAAACACTTTGATGATGTCTTTCAACCATATAGGTTGTCTACTGTAGTATCAAGATTTGCTGACCCTGAAGATTTCTTCAATGGCATGTTTAGAAAGAGAGTAGTGTGTAAAGGTAGACCACATCAATTCCATTTTCCTAAGGATCTAATCAGAAATTAATTCAATCTAGATGAGAAATAATTGAGAAAAGAAAAGTGGGTAGCATAGAAGAAGGCTCTTGATTTTATTCACCAATTTGATGGTGGTTATGATCCCCTGTCTAGTTTTACTCCCTTTGAGGAGAAAATTAAATTTTTAATCCTTTATTTTGAGGACCTAATGCAGACATTGAAGGAGAATAGGGAGGTTATAATGAGGAATGATCCTGAATAAGTTGGTCTTAGCCAAGCCTATCTTTGCCAAGGCCATCCCTCTGGGTGATTAAATGATACATAAGAAGCCAAGGTATAGTGTTCTAGTGCCAGTAACTAGTGAGTCCTCTACTTCAAAAGGAAAGAGAGAAATAGAAGATGTCACTGACATCCAAAACTCCCCTAAAAGGCAAAGGGTAGGCAAAGAGGTGCAAATAGGTGAACCTCTATACTCTCCATCCCAATCCCCTATCCATGTGGGAGATGAACAGGCAGGGGCAGAGCAATTGTTGCAGTTAGGAAGTCTCGAGGAGATTGCCTACACTTATGAGGAAACACAAGAGGGAATGCCTAAAGAGAAACTGAGTGCTGAGATGAACTTGACTGTAGATGAGTTCAAAGGAAAAGAACTAGAACCTGCTATCAAACAAGCCAGTGAGGAGTTCCTGGCTAATAGTAATTTTGTTACAACAGGGTCCTTTATGCAATTTTTTTGGAAGCAAAACATTGAGCAATATAAGGCAAGATGTGAGAAGAAAAAGAATAAGCAACCCCACAAAGATGCAAATATAGTGGAGGAAGAGGTGAAGCAAGAAATGATGGCAGAATTCAAAGCCATTACTCTTGAAAAGGGGAGAGAAATGGTGTCAAAGGTTGGTGTTTTAATCCTTCCTGAATGGGACATAGCAAATGCCTTAGTGCTTGAAGCAGCAAGGAAAGAAACCAAGCCCCTAGAAGGAGTGAAATTCAGTAAGGATAATGCTGCTTTGGTTATGTGGTCCCTAAAGAGGGATGAGAGCAGGAGGAAGGACACCTCAGAATCCAGTTACCTAGGAGGTATGATAGTGAAGAGAGTCTAGGACACTGGAGTGGTGGAAGCTGCCAACACAGTATTAGAAATTGCAAAATTCAATGTGTCAGTGGCTGAGAAGGAAGCAAAGGACAGGGTTGATATCCAGGTGAGATTAGAAACAATTCTTAGGGCTTATAATGAAGCCAAAGGAGAGATAGCCAACTGAGACAGAATCATTGCTAATTTACAAATTGGTAGGGTAGTACCAGAAAATGTGAGTCCTCTACTTTAATGATTCCATCTTCTCCAGCAAGACCCCCGCCCACCAGTCCTATCATTGAATTTCCCCCTTCTCCTATGACCTCTAGTTTCCAAGAAACTAAAACCATACGAGATGAGATGGAGAAGTTTAAATAGGCTCAGGCCTTACTTGTAAGCAAATATGAAGAAAATGTCAGAGGTACAATTTTGAAATTTGTTGACTCAGTTAGAGCCTCTATTGTGCACATTTACATGAAAATAATTTTGAATATTTTGATTGATTTGAAAGAAGATGAGGCCACTTTGGAGCCAATTCTGAATAAGTGGATGCCTTGGGGAGTGGAGTTGGAACTTATGTGCTCATCTCATGCAGAGGCAAAGGTTGATGCCAATATCAAATCCACTTGTGAGTTAATAAAAGGGATGACTGGATTAGCAGAAGAAAGGGTAGGTGTGAAGAGAAAAGACCACTTATATAGAAAAGAATATTATGATCATAAGTATGAGTTGTTTCCCAGGGGTTTTGTTGGTCCAAGTTAGTTGAAAGAGGAAAAGGCATGGCTAGAAGAGTTGGAATATAACTTGTCTCAGAGGGTAAATGAGGTCCTTAATATAGATGACACGTCTTTATTTATTAAGACAATTGAGGAGATTGAGAAAGTAAAGTCACATTATGGTTTTCTAGAGACAGAGGTTGGGCAATTGAGAATCACATGGAAAAGGCTTAATAAGATGAAAAAGAAGATTGTTAGCTTCTCCTATCTGAGTGATGATGTGTTCCAAGAGCGGAAAAACAAATATGTAGTACAAGAAGAGGAAGTCCCAAAATAGTTAGAAGGTGTTGCAGCGGAACAACAAACTTAAAAGGCCGTTAGGAAATGAAATGATTGTATTTTGCTTTCCTTTTTAGCAGGAATCATGGTTGTAACAAACTTTTCCTACGAAAGTCCGAATCTTGTTTGCATCCATATTGTTATAAATGGATACCAGGACTTAGAAAAAATTATCAGAAGAATTTGTAAAGAAACTTTGCTAAAATATATCTAGGATTTTTTTTGGTTCTCTCAGGAATTTCCTTGAGTTATGTAAAATTTTCAAAATGAATATAAATATACAGATCAAAGTTTCAGGCCTAAATCTTCTTTGTCTTCTGGTGTGCATTCATTAGTTTGCTGGTTTCATTTGGATAATTTAGGGTTATTCGATTGAGCATGGATTGTAAGGCAATCTTATAGATATACTTCTGGCTTTTCTCTTCAAGAGGGATTAAATATGCATGAAATATTTCTATCAATAGATCAATTGTTTGCTGCTTTGAATTTTATAAATGGTTTTAGTTTGAAGGGAAAGAACTTATATATGTTAGGCATGTATGGGGTTCATGAAAGCCGAAATGATGAAATGTATGAGAATGTTTAGTTTTGGAACTCTTGCTTGATTTAGGTGACTCTATAGCCTAGATAAGGCACTGATATTAGTTATGGAATTCTTTCTATCTTTCTTGGGATCAAATACTGAAAATGAGCATAAGTTTTCTTTAATGTTTTAGTTTTATTGAGGTGATGAATTCCATAGGTTTTTAGCATTGGTTTACTGTGGATCTCAATTTAAAAGTGTGAAAGTATTCACAAAAGTTATACCCACCTGAGCTTTAGATAAGTTCAAAGTGTAGAAGGTTTTGTTGAAACCTTGTTATATGTTAGTCTGGAATTATATTTTCTTGGTGTCCTCTTCATATACAAACAAAGTTATTAAATTCTCTTACAGAGAGGAATAGGAGGGAATCAAAATTTGAGAACATAGACATTACCAACCATCACATCAAGCAACTAAGAATGAAGACACAAGGTCAGTATAGCTACTGAATTTTCTCTAGGTTAGTCTTTATCTTTTATCATTTGGGAATAGATTATGTTCCTATGCTACTCAGGGATGTCCAGAAGTGACTAGAGGATCAATGATGAGCATTATCTTTTTCTTTATTTGTTGTTTGTTGTGTGAACCGGTGAAGTTATAGGGAAATTGCTCTAGTGGGTGTCTGTGATAGGAGCATTTAGCTTGTGAATGCCACACATTACTCGACACCTACTGTATTTCCCAGAATGGAGGGGTTCACTCCTTGTCTACTATGTGTTTGTTTCTTCAATGAGATATCTTTACATATTGGTTCCTTATACTTGATGTGCTAAGCTTCATTATTCAATAATAAGGCTCGGTGATGAATATATATTGCGCAATAAAATAAATAACACACATTCGTGATTCATTCAATTTCATAGTCTGTTGTGTTAAAATCTCAAAAATAGATTACAACCCAGAATTAAATTGAAAGAGATAGATCAAATAAACTGTAAATACAAATTAAATAAATAGCATAATAGTGATACCGAAGGAAAACTGATGTGAAGTTCTCCAAGGAAAAATAGCATCAGATCACTATCTCCAACTATCTCAAAATACAAGCATGGTAGCATGTTGATATAGATTCAAGAGAGGGGTGGAGGTGTCAAAACTGACCAATGAGGAAAGATCACCATGATGGTCTAAACATAGTAAATGCACCTCCTCATAGCATGTTGACACCTCAATGCCCACTTGTCTTGAGTAAAAATGCTTTATTAACCTAAGAAATCTTAATTAAAGTGTAGGAAAAACCTAGGAAAAGGGAAAATAAAAACCTACACTAACACCCCCCCTTCAGCATAGCTTAGGTGGGTGAAAATATGGGTCCCAGAAAATGAAACATGATGAGCTACCATGTACATAGTGTTGGCATATGTGCAGAGCTTGATGAAATGATGATATTGTATGTTGTCATTAATGTCAATATGCTGAAGTATGAACTGGTATATTGAAGTAAGCAAACTGGGAAGAGAACCAGTATGATGTTGTGAACCGATATATGTGAAAAAGTGAAGTGGTATGTTGGTTCAAGTGAAGTGGTATGTTGGAATGAGAACTAGTATATGGGAATTTTTGTATCGGGGTTTCATTTGGTATGACTACTGGCTAGTAGTATCAGCTTCAGGGTTTTTGGTTGATGCATTTCAAGTCTATGTGATTCGATCGATGACATCCCATGATGGGTTAGCATTTAAATGGAGATCAGATCTTGTTTCCATGTCACCCTTGCACGCATGAAGTATTTCCTTGAGGATCTTGCATGAAGAAGATTGTTCCTATCTACCTTGGGAATGTGCGAAGTCTTAGTAAACGGTGGAGAACGCATGATGCGTTATCATCTTTTAGAAGCAGCAAAGAATGAATGATGGATAACATCTTGAGATCTATTCAAGACTATTTTATTCAATGCAATGTATTTGAATGGTCAAGATTGGACCGACTATATTGATAACCTAAATGTTTAGGGTTTAGGGTTTATGCTACCGACCTATTTGTTTCCTATAAGGTTGATGAATATTTGCATTGTGAAGTTGTTGGTAAATGTTATGTGTGTATCCAAGTGAAGAGATACTTGATTCTTGCCAGACCGGACAAGTGTGTTGATACTTGCAGAGTGTGACTGTGGAAGCAAAGGAACTAAAGTGGATCTAGACTAGCATTGTGTGTTGTTATTAGATCAATGTATTACCTGTTGACTTCTAACCATTTCAGCAGTTGGAAAATCCCTTAACTAGGTAGCTTTAACAAGCTTTTGTGTAAATCCTTCAACAGGGTGACTCAATTCAATGAGTTCTTCAAATCCTCTTGTGAGGTAACCTTTAATAGGGTTCTAACCTTTAACTGGGTATTTAGCCATCCCTTAACCAGGTGATCCCTAGCAGGATCAGTTTCTAGCAGAACCTATTGTAAAAGTCTTTAACCAGACTAGGCTCCTAACAGAGAAGACTTCAGAAGAGTTCAAGAACAACTTATGGGTATTCATCCCCACCATGGTTTTTCCCAGTTGGGTTTCCACGTGAAAAATCAGTGTGTCATGTGTGATGCTTTTCATATGGTGGTTTAGTGTTTTATGTCAAGTGGTAATGCAAGTTGATTCAACGATCATAAGTATTTATGATGTATTACTTGCTTAAGATTTTGGGTGAAGTCGTGATAAGGTATTTGGTCTTGAATTGATCTAGGTGTTACCAGTTTGTGTTTTTCATAGTCTCAATGTGTTTTACCGATAGTTCCTTGACTTAGATCGATAATGTTGTTTACTAGTTAGTGCAATCTTTGTTGTTTGAGTTGTGGAGAAAGTTTTTGTCTATACTAATCCACTCCCCCCTCTCAATACCTATTGGATAGTTATTGTTCATCATCATTCATCAATTGGTATCAGAGCATCCTCTAGGTCCTCTATGTTGTAAGCTTAACCGCTTGAGGAAAAGATCCTATTCTAATGATGAAGAGGGAAGGTCCTAAGTTTAATAGAGACAACTTTAAGATATGGAAGGACAAAATGAAAATATACATCATAAGCATGGGTGTTGAATACTAGAGCTATGTTGAGAATACTTATGTTGTTCCTACTGGTACTCTCACTGATGATCAAAGAAGAGAAATTCAGGAGAATGGGCAAGTAATGGAAGCTCTTATCAACAGCCTATCTGATGTTGAGTTTATAGATGTTCAGGATAAAGACAATCCCAAAGATGTATGGGATACTCTGGAGTCTATCTATGGCAGTGATGAGTATGTAAAGCGGGCTAAGGAAGAAAGCCTTAGAGGAAATTTTGAAGATATGTGAATGGTTTAAGGCGAGACCATTCAATAATATGGGATAAGGATTAAAACTATTATTGGAGACATCAAGAGTGCAGGAGGCACAATGGCTGATTCCACCATTCTTAGCAAAGTTTTGAGAACCTTATTACCAGTCTATACAATAAGGGTTGCCACTATTCAGGAGCTGAGATCTATTGACAAAACAAAGGTGTGCCTTGATTCTATCATTGCTAAGTTGACCAATTATCAGCTAAACAGTTATGAATGTAGTGTTCAGAAGACTGATTCAACCAGAAGATTATGATAAATTTGTCTATGTTCAACCGATAAGTCCTACCAAGAAAACTACAAAAGGAAATGAAGAGAATATCTAGCTATCGAATGATGAAGAAGATCATACAGAGCCTACCAAGCCTGTATTAGCCAAGTATGTCAGAAGACATCATGCATCAAGTTAGATTATAGGAGATAAGGATGATCTAGTGATGACAAGGAACAAACTAAGACAGAACACATTTCTGATATCTGAATTTGAACCAAGAATAGTGAAAGAGGCATTTAATAGTGAAGATTGGATAAAAGCTATGACATGAGAGATTGATCAAATCAAGAAGAATGACACATGGACACTGGTCCCAAGACCGAAGGACAAAAATGTAATCGGTACAAAGTGGATTTTCAGAAACAAGTTGAATGAAAAAGGTGAGGTCATTCGAAATAAAGGAAGACTAGTTTGCAAAGGTTATGCCCAAGAAGAAGGAATTGATTATGGTGAGACTTTTGCACCTGTGGCAAGACTTGAAGGAGTAAGAACATTATTGGCATATGCTGGTTACAAGAATTTCAAGGTATATCAAATGGATGTCAAATCTACATTTCTGAATGGTATATTAGAAGGATAAGTTTTTATTGAACAACCTAAAGGATTTGTTGAAGACAAGAATAAAGATAAGGTATGTAAATTGAAAAAAGCTTTATATGCTCTAAAACAAGCACCTAGAGCATGGTATGAAAGATTGCACTCTTATTTAATCAAGATTGGTTTTATAAGGACAAGTGAAAACAACAATATGTACATGAAGAATGATGAAAATGGAATACTGATTTCAGCCATATTTGTTAATGATATTATCTTTTGTGGAAATGACTATCTATGCAAGACATTTGGAAATGAAATGAGCAAATAGTTTGAGATGTCATTAATCGGTGAGATAAAGTATTTTATAGGTTTACAGATACTACAAATGAAAAATGAGATTTTAATTACTCAATCCAAGTACATAAAGGAAATCTTGAAGAAATTTGGAATGGAGGATTCAAAACTAGTAAGTACTCCTATGACTACCAACTGTAAACTATCAAAGAATGATGAATCTATATCTGTTGATGAGACACTTTACTGATCCATGATTGGAAAGCTACAATATGTTGTTCATAGCAGGCCAGATATAGCACATGCAATAGGTATAGTTGCAAGATTCTCTGCAGATCCAAAGGAAACACACATGACAGCAATCAAGAGAATTTTCAGATACTTGGAAGGCACTGAAGATTATGGCGTAGCATATTAGAAAGGAAATGATTTTGATTTAAAAGTTTATACTGATGCTGATTGGGCAGGCAATATTGATGATAGGAAAAGCACAAGTGGAGGAGCTTTCTTAGGAGAAAGACTAGTGAGTTGGCTTAGTAAGAAATAAGGATGTGTTTCACAGTCAACAACAGAAACTGAATATGTTGCTGCATCATTGAATTGTACCAACATAGCATGGATCAAACAACAGTTGGACGGTATAAATGAGAAAGTTACCGAGCTAGTAACTATATTCTGTGACAATACTAGTGCCATGAACATTTCAAAGAATCTTGTTATGCACTCTAAAACAAAGCACATCTCTATCAAATATCATTATCTTAGAGAAGAAGCTCAAGAGAAGAAAGTGGTGTTGGAGTATGTTAGCATAAAGGAACAAATAGTAGATATCTTCACCAAGCCACTGCCAAGGGACACTTTTGAGTATCACAGAAGTTAGGGGTCCTATCCCTATCTTCTACTCACTGACCGAGTTCAGTGAAAGCATCAATTCAATGAATCTATGGAATATTATGTGTGGATTGATGTTGATTTACACACTTTAGGATGTTTTCTAAAGGTATGCAGGAAACAAATACAGGGAACAGGAATTGAAGTCAAAATGCTCTGATCGAGACTAACTTGACACACAATAGTAGGAAATCACTTCATACAGGAAGAAATTATGTTTTAGTTCTTTACTTTTCGGCATTGTTGTCAAAGGGAGAGAAGACTGAAGAAAAGGGGAGAAGACTAATGTATGGGGGAGAATTTTGATTACAGGGGGAGAGCATTTCAAAATCTCACAGCAATCCAAATCAAATGGGTCAAATCAATTGGTTTTGCCATCAATGCCAAAGGGGGAGATTGTTGGCATTATAATAGACAAGGAGAGATTGTTGCATTTCAATTAGGATATTGATAAGGTGGTTGATGATTATGGATATAACTGATCAAGGATGTTTACTGTCTTAATATTATTATTTTGTCATTGATGTCAAGAAATTGATTTTCTAATTCAGTAGGATGTTGCCATATCTTAAGAAGTATGATTTGATGAGTATAAAGATGTCGGTAAAAGACACAGAAAGAATGTGATGAATAAGGGGAGGAATAAGTTATTCAATGGGAAACTATTACCGAGTTAGACAATGATGAGATCATGATGTTTAGATTGCTTAATATCATACATATGTTATTGATTGTAAGGTTAATACTATACTATGTTACCGACCAAAGAACCTAGTCAGTAAACCCTAAAGAACCTAGTCGGTAAACCTAAAGGTTATTGCTATTTGTTAATGAAGGCAAAATGTGTATCGAGTGAAGTTTAGTATTTACCGAGTTGCAACCGAGTAGTAACAGAATGCATTGAATGAATAAAAGTATTATTTAACGAAGGAAGCTGATGAGTTGGTTATGATTAAATGATTGGTATGTCATGCATGAAGTTTGTTATAGAATATATGGGAAAAGAAAATCGGCAAGAAGATCTACATGTTAGATTGAACTGCAATACCCAAGCACAAGTTCCAAAAAATGTATGCAAGTTCCAAGGCGGGTTAAAACATTTTCACATCGAAGCATACATTGAACCTAGTCAAAGTTTGAAGATCTAATGGCTATGATTGATCATGGGAAATGTGATCAAGGAGATTAAGAGGTTGGCGAATTGTTTATAAATAAGAAACTGTTGATAAACAATGTATGTGGGCAAGTGTATACACAGGGATGCTACATAGTGATTACTGAGCACAGAAGCTTGAAGACCTGTTTTGAATAACAGAGTATAGAGCCCAGTAGATGGACAAGATAAGTCCTATGACTAGATTGTAAATAGAAAATAAGAATCTTCTTTATCATTTTTAGATGTGAAGTTGCAGATAGATTTTTATTACTATTATTTTGTGAAGTGGCAGAAAATCTCTTAACCGAGTGGACTTAATAGTCTTATTTGTAAAACCCTCTAGCAAGGTGACATTCTGATTGAGTGTTTGAAATCCTTTAACAAGGTCACTTCTAACAAGGTGAAGATCCTAACAGATCTGAGGGAAATCCCTTAACCGGGTCACATCTAGCAATGTGTTTGTAATCTTTAGCAAGATTTGCTTTTAACCAAGCATACTCTAGAAGAGTATATTTCTTAGTGGGTCCAAAATCCCATAGTGGTTTTTCCCTATTTGGGTTTCCTGTTAAATCTGGTGTTATGAGTGTTATGATGTTTATATGCTTTTGAGTTTGCATGGTTAGCAGTTTTGGTTATATTACTGAAGTATATGTTATCGAGGTTGAATCTGTTGTTTTTATGGAAAATTAAGTTTGTATGATTCACCCCCCCCTCTCATCTTATTAGCTTGGCGTCTATCCTTAACATTAAGTATCAAAACTATCAATTGGTATCAGAGCTTTGGACTCTGGAAGAAAAATTTTAAAGGTACTTAAGGAAAATATCCAAAGATGTATAAGAGGGATGCACTGAAGCTGAACAAGTCAAGATTCTCTACATGGGAGAAAAGGATGAAGCTGCACCTATCAAGAGTTGGAGAATATGTTGTATATTATCTGGAGAATGATTTCATTACATCGAGCACCTATCCATTGACAATGGAAGAGTTAAAAGCAAAGCAAGAACATATCCAAGCAATGATTGAAATAACATCTGGATTGACTGACTCAGAGTTTAATGATTTAGAAGGCTACAATGATGCAAAGGCAATGTGGGACAAGCTCATATCTGTGTATGGCACTGATGAACATGTTCAAAGAGCAAAAGTGGATAGTCTAAGAGGACAACTTGAATCTATGAGGATGAATGAAGGTGAGAACATAACCCAGTACAGTACAAGACTAAAGGAGATTGTCAATCAAATCAAAGGAGCATGTGGAACTATTGAAGAAAAGGATATAACAAGTAAGTTGTTAAAAACCCTTCTACAATGTTATGCAATTCGAGTCTCTGTAATCAATGAATTAAGGTCTGTACCCAGTATGCCATTTTCTTTAGATGCTACTACTGGTAAGCTACATGCATTTGAGTTAAGTAACTTTGATAACAATGGGTCATCGTAAAATAAAGTTGAATCTACATTTAGTTCTTTTCATATTGGTGAATCTAATGATTACAATGATAGAATGAGTAAGTACACTAAAGGGGATCACAGTGGAGCAAGCGAAAGATTTTTCCAGAACATGGAGAAAGTACACAAACTATATGAGGAAATCAGAAAGTAAGAAGAGTTTGAAGCACTATTAGCCAGAAAGTTACCAAGAGGTAAAGGTAAGTATAAAGGAAAACTACCTTTGAAATGTTTCAATTGTGATAAGATAGGACATATGGCTTCTAACTATCCTGACAAAGAATCTACTAAAAAGAGAGATTACCGAGATGATAGATAGAAAAATAGTCAATACAAAGGATACCGAGACTTCAAAAGAAGAGATAGAAAGTCATGCCTTATAGCCGATGAGGAATCAAATGATGATAAATCAAATGAAACTGATACAAATGAAGTATTTTATGTGGCTATCAAACATGGATCAGATGAAGAATGGTATGAAGAAAAATCCCTAATATCTCACATGAATACTAATGATTCTTGGATCATAGATAGTGGATGCTCACATCACATGACAAGTGATAAACACAAGTTTGTTATGTTAGAAGATTATGATGGAGGCAATGTAAGATTTGGTAATGATGCACCATGTCCGGTAAAAGGTAAAGGATCCATAACACTTCTTCACAATGCTAAATGCAATGATGTTTATTGGGTTGAAGGTTTGAAATACAATTTGTTGAGTGTAGCATAGCTAAACAGTACAGGATATCGAATAGAATTTTAGAAAGGAATTGTCAAAGTTCATCACAAGCATGGAAAGTTAGCTACTACCGGGACACAAAGAAAAGGTAATACATTTCACCTTGACTTAACTCGAAGCAAGTGTCTATATGCAAAGATAGATGATACCTGGTTATGGCATAAAAGGTTTTGTCATGTAAATTTTGATAATCTGATCAAAATAAGTAAGAAGCACTGAGTAAGAGGTCTACTGAGTCTTGAAAAACCTGAGAATGAGATGTGCCAAGGATGCTAGATGGGTTAGATGATAAGATCAAGCTTCACAAGTAAGTCCTACACTTCTAAGGGAATTTTAGATCTTGTGCACACTGATCTTTGTGGTCCTATGAAAGTTCAAAGTTATTATGGTGATAAATATTTCATATTATTTGTGGATGATTATTAAAGAATGATGTGAGTTATGTTTTTAAAAGAAAAATTAGAAGCTTTTCAAATGTTTAAATGGTATAAGGCAAGAGTTGAAAATGAAACAGGAAGACAACTGAAATGTCTTAGATTAGACAAAGGAGGAGAGTTCACTTCTGATGAGTTTAACTTATTCTGCAATGATCATGGTATAAAAAGACAAGTCTTTGCACCGAGAACTCCACAAAAAAATGGAATTGCTGAGAGAATAAATAGATCTATTGTTGATTGTGCCAGAACCCTAATGATTGAAAAGAAAGTACCACAAACATTTTGGAGAGAAGCAATAAGCACAACAATTTACACCCTTAACCAAGTACAACTGAAGAAAGGAACTTTGAAGACACCATATGAAATCTGGTATGACCAAAAACCTAATGTAAGTTATTTCAAAATCTTTGGAAGTAGATGCTATGTACACAAAGATGATAGAAATGGAAAGTTTGATCAGAAAAGTGAAGAAGGAACTTTTCTTGGTTATTCTTCTAGAAGTAAAGCATTTAAATGTCTGATCAAATCATCTAACAAAATAGTAGAAAGTGCAAATGTCAAAATTGATAAATTTGCAGAAAGAAATGATGAAGAAAACTCCAAAGTACCAAAAGATTTTGATGAATTTGTTTATGTTCAACCGACAAGTCCTACTGAGAAAATTGCAGAAGGAAATGAAGAGAATATCCAGTTACCGAGTGATGAAGAAGATCATACTGTTAGGTCTCGGAGACAACTGAGAGGGGGGGGGGTGAATCAGTTGTCTAATAAATTCAGACCAAAAACTTATTAACCAAGTTAATGTTTAATACTGGTAAACCAGTTAAGTATGCCGGTAGACAGTATTAAAAGTAAATTGCCATACCGGTAAGAATTAATGCATGAAACATAAACACAAAGTCATCCACAACACATGACACCAATATTTGTACGTGGAAACCCTATAAGGGGAAAAACCATGGTGGGAAACCTTACCCACAATCAGATGATACTACTGCAGATAGTAAGTGTACAAAGAGGGGTCTGCACATGTAGAAAGGCCAACAGCCTAGAGCTCACTGCTCAATCACAAACAGGAGTCACACTGACTACATTTGGATGGTTAAATCCAATAAGAATGTATTGTACAAAATCACATCTTCATATACTGAATTCAGTACCGGTGTAATGCTGATATGCTTCTACAAAAACCTAACTTCGCCTTCAGATGATGTCTTCATGTATGCCTCTGCTTGATGTTGCATATACCTTCACTCAAATCTTTTTTCACATTCCACACTTGATCTTATAGATAAGATCTTACATTTATACCATACCCTAAGACAATTTTTAGTAGGTCAGCTCTACAAGATATTATAATAAAAACATTTTACAAATAATATAATATCCGATGCAATAACTGATAAAACATGTCGGCTTAATACATTTATAACAATAATACATCATCTCCATAATGTGCCATGCTGATCTGGAAAAGATAAACTTGTCGGTGTAACCCTAGATAACCTGAACCTATTTGTCGGTAAAGGCAAATATGCAAATAAGAATATATCAATGATTAGTACTTCAAAATAAAGTGTCCACATGATGTCTTCGACATTACCAAGTATCTTCCATGTCATTCTAGGTACCGGTGATCATTATATCCTGTCAGTTGATCATATACTAGTAACTGTTGCACAGATTACTGCTTGCTGGTGAATGTTGCTTGATCTCCAAAGTAGGTGTATTTAGTAGGTGTTGACATCAATGACAAAACCATACCAGAATACCAGCAATCTCCTCCTTTGGCATTGATGGCAACATAAGATGGAAAAACCATCAAAGTGCCAAAATAGAAATGCCAAATACACAAACCAACAATCTTCATTTCTCCCCCTGGAAGTAACAATACCAATCTTTAAAAAAAACTTTCCCTTAAAATCTCTTTTTCTTTCCAAAAGGATAATGTGTTTTTCCATAGATATCTCTCCCCCTTTGACATCAAATTCCAAAGTCACAAAAGGTCAAGTTCATACAAAATACCAACCAATTCAATATACCAACTACTCCCCTTGAGAAGTAGCTTCCTCATCAAATACCAGAATAAAAGATTTGTCCATTTAATTCTGTCGGTTGATGATAATTATCAATTGCTTAAGTCACTGCCAGTGGTGGTATGACTCCAAGCTGATCTCTGAGATACTTAAAAGTTTCCTTAGACAAAGGTTTTGTGAAAATATCTGCAAGTTGTTCTTTAGTATTCACATAAACCAGTTTTATCTCTCTTTCTTCAACTTTTTCCCTTAGAAAATTCAGTTTGATAGAAACATGTTTTGTTTTAGAATGTGATACCAAAATTTTTAGATATATCAATTGCTGCAGTGTTATCACAGTATATAGTAATAGGTTCCTTGCATTTTACCTTTATGTCTTTCAACATTTGCTTAAGCCAAAGTACCTATGTACAGTTTGTTGCTACTGCAACATATTTTGATTCTGCTGTTGATAAAGATGTACAACTTTGTTTCTTACTCAACCAAGAAACTAATCTTTTTCCAAGAAAGAATGCTCCTCTAGTGGTTCTTTTTCTATCATCCACATCTCCTGCCCAATTTGCATCTGTATATGCACATAGATCAAAATTTTCATCTTTAGGATACCATAATCCAAGATTTGTTGTGCCTTGTAAGTACCGGAAAATCCTTTTCACTACTGATTCATGATTTTCCTTAGGATTACTCTGAAATCTAGAAACTATACATACTGCATTCATAATATCAGGTCTAGTTTGTGTCAAATACAGTAAATCTCCTATCATAGATTTGTATCTAGTTGGATTAATAGGTGTAGATTCATCCCTTTGAGATAATTTGTCATTTGTAGTCATAGGTGTGCTTACCGGTTTAGAGTTCTCCATCCCAAATTTCTTAAGTAGTTCTTTCAAGTACTTAGATTGACTCAAAAATATACCTTTATTAGTCTGTAAAATCTGCAATCCTAAAAAGAATTTTATTTCTCCAATCATAGACATTTCAAATTCTTGTTGCATTTCAAGAGAAAATTCTTTGCATAATTCATCTTCTCCTCCAAAGATCATATCATCAACAAATACTTCAATAATCAAGATGTCATCATTAGTTACTTTGTAATATAAATTGCTATCTGCATTTCCTTTAGTAAAACCAATCTTTAAAAGATACTTATCCAATCTTGCATACCAAGCTCTTGGGGCTTGTATTAATCCATACAAAGCTTTTCTTAATCTGCAAACCATATCATTGTCATCTGTTAAATAAAATCCATCAGGTTGTTCAATATAGACTTCCTCTTCAAGATCTCCATTCAAAAATGCACATTTAATATCCATTTGATAAACTTTGTAATCCTTGTGAGCTGCAAAAGCCAAGAATAATCTAACTGCCTCAATTCTGGCTACCGATGCAAAGGTTTCATTGTAATCAACTCCTTCTTTCTAAGAATATCCCTTACACACTAGTCTTGCTTTATTTCTGACAACCTTACCATCTTCATTAAGTTTGTTTCTAAATACCCATTTGGTTCCAATTACATTTTTATTTTGAGGCCGGGGAACTAATGTCCAAGTATTATTTTTCTCAATTTGTCCTAATTCTTCTTCCATAGCTTTAATCCAAAATTTATCTTCACATGCCTCATTGATAGTTAATGGTTCAATTTGAGAAATAAGACATACCTCTTCATTTGCCAATCTTCCTCTTGTCATAACTCCTTTAAATTTGCTTCCAATTATCTGATCTTCAGAATCATTCAATCTTACATACTGGGGTGTCTTAGTCTGTTGTTGTTCTTCAATTACTGTGGAATCCTCTAATGATACTAGAGTAACTCGATCATCATTATGTACCAGTGGATTTATTGTAGGTTCATTTGTCATAATTTTTGTTTCCGGTTCAGAGTCTATATATCTTGAAGTTCCTCTTAATTGTTCATTAATCTTTACATTTGTACTCTCAACAATTTTCTGTAATCTTTTATTAAAACATCTATATGCCTTGCTCTTAGATGAATAACCAAGAAATATTCCTTCATCACTTCTAGGATCAAACTTGCCAATATACTCATCTCTTCTAATATAACATTTACTTCCAAATTTTTTGAATTACTTAAGAGTAGGAATATTACCAAATCATAGTTCAGGAGGGGTCTTACCAGTTTCACCTTTGATGTGAACTTTGTTGAATGTATAGACAGTAGTGCTTACTGCCTCTCTCCAATACACATGTGGTAGATTTGCTTCTAATAACATACTTCTTGCTGCATCCAAGATAGTTCTATTTTTCCTTTCAACAACTCCATTCTGTTGTGGTGTCCGAGGTGCTGATAACTGTCTTTTGATTCCATTCACTTCACAAAATGTATTAAAATCTTTAGATGTGAATTCTCCTCCTTGATCTGATCTTAAACATTTGATTTTCTTACTAGTTTCATTTTCAACCATTGCTTTGAATAGTTTGAACTTCCCAAGTGCTTCTGATTTTTCTTTGAGAAAAGTAACCCAACACATTCTAGAATAATCATCAATAATTAGCATGAAATATCTATCACCTTGTAAGCTTTTAGTTTTAGTTGGACAACATAAATCAGTGTGAATTAAATCAAGAGCATTATTGGATTTTTTTGGAATACTTTTGAAACTAGCTCTAACTTGTTTTCCAAATTGACATTCCTTGCAAATTGTATTCTGAGGTTTCACAATTTTAAGTAGATCTCTAACTGCCTTAGAAGTACTAATTTTTACCATGCAAACAAAATTTACATGACATAGTCTTTTATGCCATAACCAACTTTCATCTATATGTGCAATTAAGCATGCCTTTTCACTGTTATTCAAATGAAAGATATTACCTCTAGTTTGATTACCGGTTTCAATTTCCAAACTAGTTCTATTCATGATTTTGCATTTTCCATTTTTAAATTGTAACTGAAAAACCTTTCTCAACTAATTGACCAACACTTAAAAGATTATGTTTTAATCCTTCAACATAGTAGACATTGTCAGTGTTATGTTTACCATCAAGAGATATTGAACCCTTACCTTTGATTGAACAGGCTTTGTCATCTCCAAATCTTACTAAACCTCCATTGTATTCTTGAAAGTTCAAGAATTTACCTTTGTCTCTAGTCATTTGATGTGAGCATCCTGAGTCAATAATCCATTCATCCTTTGATTCAACTTTAGTTGCTAGGGCTTGTTCTACTGGTTGAGCAATAGGTGCCGGTTGATCTTCTGTTATAGCAACAAAGACCCATCCATTGTCTGTTGGATCCTCATCAGAATCTTCAGTCACACCTTCATCAACAATGTAGCAAGATTTATCTTTGTTCTTCTTAAATCTATATCTCTAATATTCAGGATTAGGCTTGTATGTTCTTCTAGCTTCTTCTCTTAGTCTAGCATGTCTATTAGGGCATCTTGAAGCCATATGACCAATCTTATTGCAGTTAAAACATTTAAAGGGTGCTTTACCTTCATACTTACTTCCAATTGGACCTTTTGGCATTTTTCTTGCAAATAGTGCTTCAAGTTCTTCAAGCTCTTCATTCTCCTTCCTGGTTTCTTCAAGTTCTTTTGCATAAAAGGCTCTCTAGTCTGATTTGTCAAAAGATGGAGCAGATGATGTTGATGCTTTGAAGGCCAAATCAGTCTTTATTGTAGCAACAGGACCAAATTCCTCAATTTCAAAAGCTAAAAGTTTTCCAATTAATGTATCCCTAGTTACTGATGTATTAGGCATTGTTCTCAACTCATTTATAGTAGTAACCTTCATTTTATATGCTGGTGGCAAACCTCTTAAGATTTTTGAAACAATCTCATCCTCACTCAGGGTTCCTCCACAACATTTGATACCCAAAACAATTTCATTTACTCTTTCCATGAAAGCAGAAATCCTTTCATCTTCTTCCATTTTCATATGTTCATACCTGACTCGAAAGCTTTCAAGTTTTGCAATTTTGACTATGGAGTCTCCTTCATTCAGGGTTTCCAAATGATCCCAAATAGCTTTAGTAGTAGACCTATCTGATAATCCCATGATTTGTTGATCTGATAATGTGCTCAAGAGTACTTCTCTTGCTTTGCAATCATTTTCTTCATCTTTAGCTAAAGTAGTTGGAGCAATCTGACCAACTACAGTAGTAGTATAACCATTCTTAGTAACTTCCCAGATGTCTTTACCCATGCAATTTAGATGTGTCTCCATTCTGATCTTCCATATCCCATAGTTGGTTCCATCAAGTTTAGGACTATCCTTTCTGAAATAATTAGTAGACATTAGATCTCCTCAAGTTGTTAAACTTCTGTAGAAAGAGGACTAGGCTCTGATACCAATTGTTAGGTCCCGGAGACAACTGAGAGGGGGGGGGCTGAATCAGTTGTCTAATAAATTCAGACCAAAAACTTATTAACCAACTTAATGCTTAATACCAGTAAACTAGTTAAGTATTGCGGTAGATAGTGTTAATAGTAAATTGCCATACCAGTAAGAATTAATGCATGAAACATAAACACAAAGTCATCCAAAACACATGACACCAATATTTGTACGTGGAAACCCTATAAGGGGAAAAACCATAGTGGGAAACCTTACCCACAATCAGATGATACTACTGCAGATAGAAAGTGTACAAAGAGGGGTCTGCAAATGTAGAAATGACAACAACCTAGAGCTCACTGATCAATCACAAATGGGAGTCACACTGACTATAGTTGGATGGTTAAATCCAATAAGAATGTACTGTACAAAATCGCATGTTCATATGCTGAATTCAGTACCGGTGTAATGCTGATATGCTTCTACAAAAACCTAACTTCACCTTCAGATGATGTCTTCGTGTATGCCTCTACTTGATCTCGCATATACCTTCACTCAAATAATTTTTCGCATTCCACACTTGATCTTACAAATAAGATCTTACATTTATACCATACCCTAAGACCAATTTTAGTAGGTCGGCTCTACAAGATATTATAATAAAAACATTTTACAAATAATATAATATCTGATGCAATAACCAATAAAACATGTCAACTTAATGCATTTATAACAATAATAAATCATCTCCATAGCATGCCATGCTGATCTGGAAAAGATAAACCTACTGGTGTAACCCTACATAACCTGGACCTATTTGCTGGTAAAGGCAAATATGCAAATAAGAATATATCAATGATTAGTACTTCAAAATAAAGTGTCCACATGATGTCTTCGACATTACTAAGTGTCTTCCATGTCATTCAAAGTACCGGTGAATATTATATCCTACCGGTTGATCATATACCAGTAATTGTTGCACAGATTACTGCTTGTCGGTGAATGTTGTTGGATCTCCAAAGTAGGTGTATTTAGTAGGTGTTGACATCAATGAAAAAACTATACCAAAATACCAACACATACAAAGCCTACCAAGCCTGTATTAGCTAAGTATGTCAAAAGACATCATGCATCAAGTCATATTATAGGAGATAAGGATGATCCAGTGATGACAAGGAACAAACTGAGATAGAACACATGTCTGATATCTGAATTTGAACTAAGAATAGTGAAAGAGGCATTTAACAGTGAAGATTGGATCAAAGCTATGACAGAAGAGATTGATCAAATCAAGAAGAATGACACATGGACACTGGTCCCAAGACCAAAGGACAAAAATGTAATCGGTACAAAGTGGATTTTCAGAAACAAGCTGAATGAAAAATGTGAGGTCATTCGAAATAAAGCAAGACTAGTTTGCAAAGGTTATGCCCAAGAAGAAGGAATTGATTATGGTGAGACTTTTACACCTGTGGCAAGACTTGAAAGAGTAAGAACATTGTTGGCATATGTTGCTTACAAGAATTTAAAGGTATATCAAATGGATGTCAAATCTGCATTTCTGAATGGTATATTAGAAGAATAAGTTTTTATTGAACAACCTGAAGGATTTGTTGAAGACACGAATAAAGATCAAGTATGTAAATTGAACAAAACTTTATATGGTCTGAAACAAGCACCTAGAGCATGGAATGAAAGATTGCACTCTTATTTAATCAAGATTGGTTTTATAAGGTCAAGTGAAAACAACAATATGTACATGAAGAATGATGAAAATGGAATACTGATTTCAGCCATATTTGTTGATGATATTATCTTTTGTGGAAATGACTCTCTATGCAAGAAATTTGGAAATGAAATGAGCAAACAGTTTGAGATGTCATTAATCGGTGAGATAAAGTATTTTATAGGTTTACAGATACTACAAATGAAAAATGAGATTTTAATTACTCAATCCAAGTACATAAAGGAAATCTTGAAGAAATTTGGAATGGAGGATTCAAAACCAGTAAGTACTCCTATGACTACCAACTGTAAACTATCAAAGAATGATGAATCTACATCTATTGATGAGACACTTTACCGATCCATGATTGGAAAGCTACAATATGTTGTTCATAGCAGGATAGATATAGCACATGCAGTAGGTATAGTTGCAAGATTCTCTGCAGATGCCAAGGAAACACACATGACAACAATCAAGAGAATTTTCAGATACTTGAAAGGAACTGAAGATTATGGCTTAGCATATCAGAAAGGAAATGACTTTGATTTAAAAGTTTATACTGATGTTGATTGGGAAGGCAACATTGATGATAGGAAAAGCACAAGTGGAGGAGCTTTCTTAGGAGAAAGACTAGTGAGTTGGCTTAGCAAGAAACAAGGATGTGTTTCATAGTCAACAACAGAAGTTGACTATGTTGTTGCAGCATTGAATTGTACCAACATAGCATGGATCAAACAACTGTTGGAAGGTATAAATGGAAAAGTTACCGAGCCAGTAACTATATTCATTGACAATACTAGTGCCATTAACATTTCAAAGAATCCTGTTATGCACTCTAAGACAAAGCACATCTCTATCAAATATCATTATCTTAGAGAAGAAGCTCAAGAGAAGAAAGTGGTGTTGGAGTATGTTAGCACAAAGGAACAAATAGTAGATATCTTCACCAAGCCACTATCAAGGGACACTTTTGAGTATCTCAGAAGTAAGTTAGGGATCCTACCCCTATCTTCTACTCACTGACCGAGTTCGGTGAAAGCATCAATTCGATGAATCTACAGAATATTATGTGTGGATTGATGCTGATTTACACACTTTAGGATGTTTTCTAAAGGTGTGCAGGAAATAAATATAGGGAATAGGAATTGAAGACAAAATGGTATGACCAAGACTAAGTTGACACACAATAGCAGGAAATCACTTCATACAAGAAGAAATTATGTTTTAGTTCTTTACTTTTTGGCATTGTTGTCAAAGGGGGAGAAGACTGAAGAAAAGGGGAGAAGACTAATGTATGGGGGACAAGTTTGATGACTAGGGGAGAGTATTTCAGAATCTCATAGCAATCCAAATTGAATAGGTCAAATCAATTGGTTTTGCCATCAATGCCAAAGGGGGAGAGTGTTTGCATTATAACAGACAAGGAGAGATTGTTGGCATTTCAATTAGGATATTGAGAAGGTTGTTGATGATTATGGATATAACTGATCAAGGATGTTTGCTATCTTAATATTATTATTTTGTCATTGATGTCAAGAAATTGATTTTCTAATTTAGTATGATGTTGCCATATCTTAAGAAGTATGATTTGATGAGTATAAAGATGTCGGTAAAAGACACAGAAAGAATGTGATGAATAAGGGGAGGAATAAGTTATTCAATGGGTAACTATTACCGAGCTAGACAATGATGAGATCATGATGTTTAGATTGTTTTGATATCATACATATGTTATTGATTGTAAGGTTAATACTATACTATGTTACCGAGAAAAGAACCTAGTTGGTAAACCCTAAAGAACCTAGTCAGTAAACCCTAAGGTTATCGCTATTGGTTAATGAAGGCAAAATGTCTATCGAGTGAAGTTTAGTATTTACCGAGTTGTAACCGAGTAGTAACATAATGCATTGAATGAATAAAAGCATTATTTAATGAAGGAAGCTAATTAGCTGGTTATGATTAAATGATTGGTATTTCATGCATGAAGTTTGTTAAAGAATCTATGGCAAAGGAAAATCGGCAAGAAGATCTACAACTTAGATTGAACTGCAATACCCTAGCACAAGTTCCAAGAAATGAATGCAAGTTCCAAGGCGGGGTAAAATGGTTTCAGATCGAAGGATACAATGAACTTGGTCAAAGTTTGAAGATCTGATGGCTATGATTGATCATGGGAAATGTGATCAAGGAGATTAAGTGGTTGGTGAATTGTTTATAAACAAGGAATTGTTGATAAACAATGTATGCAGGCAAGTCTATGCACAAGGATGCTACATAGTGATTACCGAGCATAGAAGCTTCAAGACCTATTTTGAATAATAGAGTATAGAGCCCAGCAAATGGACAAGATAAGTCCTATGACTAGATTGTATTGAGAAAATAAGAATATTCTTTAGTATTTTTAGATGTGAAGTTGTAGATAGATTTTTATTACTGTTATTTTGTGAAGTGACAGAAAATCTCTTAACCGAGTGGACTTAACAATCTTATTTGTAAAACCCTCTAGCAAGGTGATATTCTAATTGAGTGTTTAAAATCCTTTAACAAGGTCACTTCTAACAAGGTGAAGATCCTAACAGATCTGAGGGAAATCCCTTAACTGAGTCACATCTAGCAATGTGTTTGTAATCTTTAACAGGATTTGCTTTTAACCGAGCATACTCTAAAAGAGTATAATTCTTAGTGGGTCTGAAATCCCACAGTGGTTTTTCCCTATTTGGGTTTCCATGTTAAATCTGGTGTTATGAGTGTTATGATGTATATATGCTTTTGAGTTTGCATGTTTAGCAGTTTTGGTTATATTACTGAAGTATATGTTACCGAGGTTGAATCTGTTGTTTTTATGGAAAATTAAGTTTGTATGATTCACCCCCATCCTCTCATCTTATTAGCTTGGCATCTATACTTAACATTAAGTATCAGAACTATCAATTGGTATTAGAGCTTTGGACTCCAGAAGAAAAATTTTAAAGGTACTTGAGGAAAAGATCCAAAGATGTATAAGAGGGATGCACTGAAGCTGAACAAGTCAAGTTTCTCTACACGGCAGAAAATGATGAAGCTGCACCTATGAGGAGTTAGAGAATATGCTATATATTATCTGGAGAATGATTTCATTACACCGAGCACCTATCCATTGACAATGGAAGAGATAAAAGTAAAGAAAGAACATATCCAAGCAATGATTGAAATAACATCTGCATTGACTGACTCAGAGTTTAATGATCTAGAAGGCTGCAATGATGCAAAGGCAATGTGGGATAGGCTCATATCTGTGTATGGTGGTGATGAATATGTTTAGAGAGAAAAAGTGGATAGTCTAAGAGGACAACTTGAATCTATGAGGATAAATGAAGGTGAGAACATAACCTAGTACAGTACAAGACTAAATGAGATTGTCAATCAAATCAAAGGAGATTGGTGAATCTGATGATTAAAATTAAAGAATGAGTAAGTACACTAAAGGGGATCATAGTGGAGCAAGTGAAAGATTTCACAAGAACATGGAGGAAGTAAAAAAACTATATGAGGAAATCAGAAAGCAAGAAGAGTTTGAAGCACTATTAGCCAGAAGGTTACCGAGAGGCAAAGGTAAGTATAAAGGAAAAGTACCTTTGAAATGTTTCAATTGTGATAAGATAGGACATATGGCTCCTAACTATCCTAACAAAGAATCTACTAAAAAGAGAGATTACTGAGATGATAGACAAAAAAATAATCAATACAGAGGATACCAAGACTTCAAAAGAAGAGATAGAAAGTCATACCTAATAGCCGATGAGGAATCAAATTATGATAAATAAGATGAAACTGATACAGAGGAAGTAGTTTATGTGGCTATCAAAGATGGATCAGATGAAGAAAGGTATGAAGAAAAATCCCTAATATCTCACATAAATACTAATGATTCTTGGATCATAGATAGTGGATGCTCACATCACATGACAGGTGATAAACACAAGTTTGTTATGTTAGAATATTATGATGGAGGCTATGTAAGATTTGGTAATGATGCACCATGTCTGATAAAAGGTAAAGGATCTATAACACTTCTTGACAATGCTAAATGCAATGATATTTATTGGGTTGAAGGTTTGAAATACAATTTGTTAAGTATAGCACAGCTAAACAATACAGGATACCGAATAGAATTTTAGAAAGGAATTGTCAAAGTTCATTACAAGCATGGAATGTTAGCTGCTACCAAGACACAAACAAAAGGTAATACATTTTACCTTGACTCAACTCAGAACAAGTGTCTATATGCAAAGATAGATGATACCTGATTATGGCATAAAAGGTTTTGTCATGTAAATTTTGATAATTTGATCAAAATAAGTAAGAAGCACCGAGTAAGAGGTCTATTGACTCTTGAAAAACTTGAGAATGCTATGTGTCGAGGATGCCAGATGGGTAAGATGACAAGATCAAGCTTCACAAGTAAGTCCTACACTTCTAAGGGAATTTTAGATCTTGTGCACACTAATCTTTGTGGTCCTATGAAAGTTCAAAGTTATTATGGTGATAAATATTTCATATTATTTGTGGATGATTATTCAAGAATGATGTGAGTTATGTTTTTAAAAGAAAAATCAGAAGCTTTTCAAATGTTTAAATGGTACAAGGCAAGAGTTGAAAATGAAAAAGGAAGACAACTAAAATGTCTTAGATCAGACAGAGGAGGAGAGTTCACTTCTGATGAGTTTAACTTATTCTGCAATGATCATGGTATAACAAGACAAGTCTCTGCACCGAGAACTCCACAACAAAATGGAATTGCTGAGAGAAGAAACAGATCTATTGTGGATTGTACCAGAACCGTGATGATTGAAAAGAAAGTACCACAAACATTTTGGAGAGAAGCAATAAGCACAGCAGTTTACACCCTGAACCGAGTACAACTGAAGAAAGGAACTTTGAAGACACCATATGAAATCTGGTATGGCAAGAAACCTATTGTAAGTTATTTCAAAATCTTTGGTAGTAGATGCTATGTACACAAAGATGATAGAAATGGCAAGTTTGATCAGAAAAGTGAAGAAGAAACATTTCTTGGTTATTCTTCTAGAAGTAAAGCATTTAAATGTCTAATGAAATCATCTAACAAAATAGTAGAAAGTGCAAATGTGAAAATTGATGAATTTGCAGAAAGAAATGATGAAGGAAACTCCAAAGAACCAGAAGATTATGATGAATTTGTCTATGTTCAACCAACAAGTCCTACCAAGAAAACTGTAGAAGGAAATGAAGAGAATATCAAGTTACCGAGTGATGAAGAAGATCATATAGAACCTACCAAGCCTTTATTAGCCAAGTATGTTAGAAGACATCATGCATCAAGTCATATTATAGAAGATAAGGATGATCCAGTGATGACAAGGAACAAACTGAGATAGAACACATGTCTGATATCTAAATTTGAACTAAGAATAGTGAAAGAGGCATTTAATAGTGAAGATCGGATAAAAGCTATGACAGAAGAGATTGATCAAATCAAGAAGAATGACACATGGACACTGGTCCCAAGACCAAAGGACAAAAATGTAATCGGTACAAAGTGGATTTTTAGAAACAAGCTGAATGAAAAATGTGAGGTCATTCAAAATAAAGCAAGACTAGTTTGAAAAGTTTATGCCCAAGAAGAAGGAATTGATTATGGTGAGACTTTTGCACCTGTGGCAAGACTTGAAAGAGTAAGAACATTGTTGGCATATGTTGCTTACAAGAATTTCAAGGTATATCAAATGGATGTCAAATCTGCATTTCTGAATGGTATATTAGAAGAATAAGTTTTTATTGAACAACCTGAAGGATTTGTTGAAGACAAGAATAAAGATCAAGTATGTAAATTGAACAAAGCTTTATATGGTCTAAAACAAGCACCTAGAGCATGGTATGAAATATTGCACTCTTATTTAATCAAGATTGGTTTTATAAGGTCAAGTGAAAACAACAATATGTACCTAAAGAATGATGAAAATGGAATATTGATTTCAGCCATATTTGTTGATGATATTATCTTTTGTGGAAATCACTCTCTATGCAAGAAATTTGGAAATGAAATGAGCAAACAGTTTGAGATGTCATTAATCGGTGAGATAAAGTAATTTATAGGTTTACAGATACTATAAATGAAAAATGGGATTTTAGTTACTCAATCCAAGTACATAAAGGAAATCTTGAAGAAATTTGAAATGGAGGATTCAAAACCAGTAAGTACTCCTATGACTACCAACTGTAAACTATCAAAGAATGATGAATCTACATCTATTGATGAGACACTTTACCGATGCATGATTGGAAAGCTACAATATGTTGTTCATAGTAGGCTAGATATAGCACATGCAGTAGGTATAGTTGCAAGATTCTTTGCAGATCCCAAGGAAACACACATGATAGCAATCAAGAGAATTTTCAGATACTTGAAAGGCATTGAAGATTATGGCTTAGCATATCAGAAAGGAAATGACTTTGATTTAAAAGTTTATGCTGATGCTGATTGGGCAGGCAACATTGATGATAGGAAAAGCACAAGTGGAGGAGCTTTCTTAGGAGAAAGACTAGTGAGTTGGCTTAGCAAGAAACAAGGATGTGTTTCACAGTCAACAGCAGAAGCTAACTATGTTGCTGCAGCATTGAATTGTACCAACATAGCATCGATCAAACAATTATTGGAAGGTATAAATGGGAAAGTTACTGAGCCAGTAACTATATTCTATTAAAATACTAGTGCCATTAACATTTCAAAGAATCCTGTTATGCACTCTAAGACAAAGCACATCTCTATCAAATATCATTTTCTGAGAGTAGAAGCTCAAGAGAAGAAAGTGGTGTTGGAGTATGTTAGCACAAGGGAACAAATAGTAGATATCTTCACCAAGCCACTGCCAAGGGACACTTTTGAGTATCTCAGAAGTAAGTTAGGGATCCTACCCCTATCTTCTACTCACTGACCGAGTTCGGTGAAAGCATCAATTCGATGAATCTACAGAATATTATGTGTGGATTGATGCTGATTTACACACTTTAGGATATTTTCTAAAGGTGTGCAGGAAATAAATACAGGGAATAGGAATTGAAGACAAAATGCTCTGACCGAGACTAAGTTGACACACAACAGCAGGAAATCACTTCATACAGGAAGAAATTATGTTTTAGTTCTTTACTTTTTGGCATTGTTGTCAAAGGGGGAGAAGACTAATGTATGGGGGAGAAGTCTGATGATAGGGGGAGAGCATTTCAGAATCTCGCAGCAATATGAATCAAACAGGTCAAATCAATTGGTTTTGCCATCAATGCCAAAGGGGGAGATTGTTGGCATTATAACAGACAAGGAGAGATTGTTGGCATTTCAATTAGGATATTGAGAAGGTTGTTGATGATTATGGATATAACTGATCAAGGATGTTTACTGTCTTAATATTATTATTTTGTCATTGATGTCAAGAAATTGATTTTCTAATTCTGTATGATGTTGCCATATCTTAAGAAGTATGATTTGATGAGTATAAAGATGTCAGTAAAAGACACAGAAAGAATGTGATGAATAAGGGGAGGAATAAGTTATTCAATGGGCAACTATTACCGAGTTAGACAATGATGAGATCATGATGTTTAGATTGTTTTGATATCATACATATGTTATTGATTGTAAGGTTAATACTCTACTATGTTACTGAGCAAAGAACCTAGTCGCTAAACCCTAAGGTTATCACTATCGGTTAATGAAGGCAGAATGTCTACCGAGTGAAGTTTAGTATTTACCGAGTTGCAACCGAGTAGTAATAGAATGCATTGAATGAATAAAAGCATTATTTAATGAACGAAGCTAATGAGTTGGTTATGATTAATTGATTGGTATGTTGTGCATGAAGTTTTTTAAAGAATGTATGGCAAAGGAAAATCGATAAGAAGATCTACAGCTCAGATCAAACCACAATACCCCAGCACAGGTTCCAAGAAATGTATGCAAGTTCCAAGGTTGGGTAAGACTTTTTCAGATTGAAGGAAACATTGAACCTGGTCAAAGTTTGAAGATCTGATGGCTATGATTGATCATGGGAAATGTGATCAAGGAGATTAAGCAGTTGGTGAATTGTTTATAAATAAGGAACTATTGATAAACATTGTATGCAGACAAGTGTATGCATAGGGATGCTACATATTAATTACTGAGCATAGAAGCTTGAAGACCTATTTTGAATAACAGAGTATAGAGCTTAGCAGATGGACAAGATAAGTCCTGTGACTAGATTGTATTGAGCAAAAAAGAATCTGCTTTAGCATTTTTAGATGTGAAGTTGCAGATAGATTTTTATTACTGTTATTTTGTGAAGTGATAGAAAATCTCTTAACTGAGTGGACTTAATAGTCTTATTTGTAAAACCCTCTAGCAATGTGACATTCTGATTTAGTGTTTGAAATCCTTTAACAAGGTCACTTCTAACAAGGTGAAGATCCTAACAGATCTGAGGGAAATCCCTTAACCGGGTCACATCTAGCAATGTGTTTGTAATCTTTAATAGGATTTTCTTTTAACCGAGTATACTCTAGAAGAGTATATTTCTTAGTGGGTCCGAAATCCCATAGTGGTTTTTCCCTATTTGGGTTTCCACATTAAATCTGGTGTTATGAGTGTTATGATGTTTATATGCTTTTGAGTTTGCATGTTTAGCAGTTTTGGTTATATTACTGAAGTATATGTTATCGAGGTTGAATCTGTTGTTTTTATGGAAAATTAAGTTTGTATGATTCACCCCCCCCCTCTCATCTTATTAGCTTGGCATCTGTACTTAACATTAAGTATCACAACTATCAAAGAATGGTACATGGTCTCTGGTACCCAGACCTGAGCATAAAAATGTCATTGGCACCAAATGGTTTTTCATAAATAAGTTGAATGAAGATGGCACAGTGGTAAGAAAAAAATCCAGACTGGTGTGTAAGGTATATGCTCAAGAAGAAGGAGAAGACTATGGAGAAACCTTTGCTCTAGTAGCTAGATTGGAAGGAGTTCGAATGCTTCTTGCATATGTAGCCTTCAAGGGATTCAAAGTGTATCAGATGGATGTAAAATCTGTATTCCTAAATGGAATACTTGAAGAGGAAGTATATATAGAGCAACCAGATGGGTTTGCCCTATCAGAAGATAGTGACATGGTGTGTAGGCTACATAAAGCCTTGTATGGATTGAAGCAGGTACCTAGAGCATGGTATGAATGTTTACACTCCTATCTTGTGAAGATTGGATTTGAAAGAACAAGTGAAGATAACAATATCTATTTGAAGTTAGAAGGAGATCAGATTCTAATCTGTGAAGTATTTGTTGATGACATATTTTTTGGTGGAGATGACAAGATGAGTCATGATTTGGTAGATGGGATGAAGAAGAAATTTGAAATGTCACTAATTGGAGAGATTAAGTTCTTCATTGGATTGCAAATTTAACAAATGAAAAATGGTATCTTTATCACTCAGTCCAAGTATGTCAAAGAGCTGTTGAAGACCTTTGGCATGGAAGACATCAAACCGGTTGGTACACCGATGGTGACCGGTTGTAAATTGTCAAAAGAAGATGACTCAGTGTTGGTTAATGAGAAATATTAGCAATCAATGATTGGTAAGCTGCTCTATGTAGTACACAACAGACTGGACATTGCACATGCAATGGGCATTTCTGCACGGTTCCAGAAAAGTCCAAGAGAATCCCACTTGGTAGCAGTCAAGCAGATTCTCAAATATCTGAAGGTAACTATAGACTATGGATTGTGGTATCCATACAGTAATGATTTCAACCTCAAAGTGTTTACAGATGATGATTGGGCTGGTAATGTGGATGACTAGAAGAGCACAACCGATGGTGCATTCTTTCTTGGCGGTAGACTAGTCTCATGGATGAGTAAGAAGTAGAGTTGTATCTCTCAGTCTACAGTAGAAGCAGAATATGTAGCAGCATTTACAAACTGTACTCAGACAATTTGGATGAAGCATGTATTAAGTGGTTTCAAAGTCCCTCTATCTGAACCAGTGAGTATCTGTTGTGACAACACAAGTGCAATTAATATTTCCAAGAATCTGGTTTTGCATGCTAGAACCAAGCACTTCGAGCTCATGTATCATTTCTTAAGGGAGAAGGTTCAGAACAAAGAAGTTGTATTAGAACATGTTTCCAGTAAGGAGCAGTTAGCAGACATATTCACCAAGCCTCTACCGAAGGCTACATTTACCTATTTAAGAGGTGAATTAGGGGTGCTTCCCCTTCAAGAGGTGAACTAAAGGTATGTGCTCCACATCAGTCAGGTATTGCATTGTCAAATCTTTTCAGGATTGGTGTGTTGAAGGATGCTACTCCTCAAGGGGAGTTGCATAGTGGAACATGGATGTGTGTGCCTCCACTTTGGCATTGTTGTCAAAGGGGGAGAAGATGTGAAGTGGAGAAGATATCTGCGGTACTAAGGAGAAGATGTGAAGTAGAGAGATATCTTTGTATATTGCCATCAATGCCAAAGGGGGAGATTGTTGGCATATGTGCAGAGCTTGATGACATGATGATATTGTATGTTGTCATCGATGTCAATATGCTGAAGTATGAACCAGTATATTGAAGTAAGCAAACTGGCAAGAGAACCGGTATGATGT
Source organism: Cryptomeria japonica (assembly GCF_030272615.1). Classification (NCBI taxonomy): domain Eukaryota; kingdom Viridiplantae; phylum Streptophyta; class Pinopsida; order Cupressales; family Cupressaceae; genus Cryptomeria; species Cryptomeria japonica. The sequence goes on from NC_081409.1 coordinate 883,378,194, forward strand.
TGTGAACCAATATATGTGAAAAATTAAATCAGTATGTTGGAATGAGAACCAGTATATGGGAAGTTTTGTATCGAGGTTTCATTTGGTATGACTACTGGTTGGTAGGCTCAACTCCAGGGTTTCTGGTTGATGCATTTCAAGTCTATGTGATTTGACTAATGACATCCCATGATGGGTTAGCATTTAAATGGAGATCTGATCGTGTTGCCACATCAGCCTTGTGCGTGTGAAGGATTTCCTTGAGGATCTTGCATGAAGAAGATTGTTCCTATCTCCCTCGAGAATGTGCGAAGTCTAGTAAAGGGTGGAGAATGCATGACGGGTTATCAGCTTCTAGAAGTGGCAAAGAATGAATGATGGAGAATGTCTTGAGATCTATTCAAGACTATTTTATTCAATGCAATGTGTTTGAATGGTCAGGATTGGACCGGCTGTATTGATAACCTAAATATTTAGGGTTTAGGGTTTATGCTACTGACCTATTTTTTTCCTATAAGGCCGATGATGATTTGCATTGTGAAGTTGTTGGCAAATGTTATGTGTGTATCCAAGTGAAGAGATACTTGATTCTTTCCATACCGGGGAAGTGTGTTGATACCTGTAGAGTGTGACTGTGGAAGCAAAGGAACTAAAGTGGATCTGCACTAGCATTGTGTGTTGTTATCAGATTAGTGTATTACCTATTGACTTCTAACCATTTCAGCAGTTGGAAAATCCCTTAATCGAGTGACTCAATTCAATGAGTTCTTCAAATTCTCTTGCGAGGTAACCTTTAACAGGGTTATAACCTTTAACCAGGTGATCCCTAGTAGAATTGGTTTCTAGTAGAACCTATTGTAAAAGTCTTTAACCGGACTAGGCTCCTAACAAAGTGGACTTCAAAAGAGTTCAAGAACAACTTGTGGGTATTCATCCCCACCATGGTTTTTCCCAATTGGGTTTCCACATGAAAAATCAGTGTGTCATGTGTGATGCTTTTCATGTGATGGTTTAGTGTTTTATGTTAAGTGGTAATGCAAGTTGATTCAATGATCATAAGTATTTCTGATGTTTTACTTGCTTAAGCTTTTGGGTGAGGTCTTGAATTGATCTAGGTGTTACCGGTTTGTGTTTTTCACAGTCTTAGTGTGTTTTATCGATAGTGCCCTGACTTAGATCGGTAATGTTGTTTACCGGTTAGTGCAGTCTCTATTGTTTGAGTTGTGGAGAAAGTTTTTATCTGTACTAATTCACCCCCCCTCTCAGTACCTGTAGGATAGTTATTGTTCATCATTATTCATGACATAGTCCTCCCCCCTGACAAAGAAGAAGCTCTCCCCAATAAAGGAGAGCACACCCCCCTAGAATAGAGAGAGAGAAAAAAAAGGAACTAAGAATCCCCCCCAAAAAAAGAGAACACTTGTCGCACCCCAAGAAAAGATCTCAATTGAATGAACTTAATTTCAGTGAAGGGTTTGGTGAAGATGTGTGTAGTTTGATCTGATGTTAGATAGTACTGAAGATCAAGAACCTGCTCATTAATTAACTCTCGAATATAGTTCATGTGAATCTCAATGTGCTTGGTCCATTTATGATGGATTAGATTGCAAGAAATCTGAATAGCACTCTAGTTGTCACAAAAGATGAATGTAGGCTTTCAAAAGGAAATTCCAAACTCAGCGAGAATGTTCTGAAGCCGAATGGCCTTAGTGGAAGTAATAACTGCTCCTCAATACTTAGTCTTAGTAGATGAAAGAGAAATAGCAGATTGTTTCTTGCTCGACCAAGAAACTAGACCAAAACCAAGAGAGAAGCAATACCCTGAAGTGGACTTGCGATCTTGAGAATCACCTGCCCAATTTGAATCTATATATCCCACCAAGTCAATATCCACTCCCACTATATAATGAATCCCATAACTTTGAGTACCTTATATATAGTGAAAATCCGCTTAGTTGCTTTCCAATGCAGCTCATGTGGCTCTTGCATGAACCAGGAGACCAAGCCCACTACATATGAAATATTAGACCTCGTGTGAGTCAAATATATGAGGCTTCCAACTAATTGATGATACAAGGTAGTGTCCACCAAGGGTGAAGAAAAAGAAGCCTCAAGTTTGACTCCTGACAAAAATGGAGTGAGTGCGGGCTTACAGTCAGCCATGAGAAATTTTGAGAGAATATCAAGAGTGTACTTAGGTTGTCCAATGAGGATACAATAAGGGGACTGAGTGATCTCAATCCCTAAGAAGTAGTGGAGTAGGCCTAAGTTTGACATCAAAAAGTGATCATGAAGGGCAGTTTTGACTACCTTGATATGGGATGAGTGACTCCCAGTGATCAACATGTTATCAACATAGAGAACAAGGAAGGTGAGAGTATCATGCTATTCTAAAATGTAGATGTTTGGATTAGAATGGCACTGAGTGAACCCAACTGACAGAAGGAAGGAGTCTTTCTTGGCGTATCAAGAACGAGGGGCCTGTTTAAGACCATAGAGAGACTTCCAAAGGTGACAAACAAGTGAAGGATCTTGGATGAACCCCTATGGCTACTCCATATATATCTCCTCCTAAAAGTCACCATGAAGAAAAGCACTCTTCACATCCATCTGATGAACTTCCCAACAATGGGCTATAGCAATACCAAGGACAAGTTGGATGGAATTCATCTTGGCAACTAGCGCAAATGTCTGAGAGTAGTCAATCCTAGCAACCTGGGAGAATCCTTTGGTGACCAGATGAGCCTTATGCTTATCAACTGACCCATCAGTAGTAAATTTTGTTCAGTAGATCCAATTGCATCGAACAAGTTTCCTTCCCTTAGGAAGAGGGACTAAATCCAAAGTATGGTTCCTCTCCAAGGAATTGAGCTCCTCCTGCATAACTACATCCCACTGGAGGACACCTGAAGCTTCCCAAAAGGTCTATGGATTAGAAGTTGTAGCAAAGAAGATATGTGGAGCATGCTCAAATTGTGACCTTGTTCTTCTCTCATCTAAAGGATTGCCAACCCAATCACATGCTGACTCCAATGTCTGATGAGCCCAAAGAGGCCCAATAGCTAGAGAATGAGGAGAATCTGGAGGAGAATCATCACCCTCTAAAGTATAACTAAGAGAAGAGGAAGATGAATCCTTGGCATCATCATCTGAAGTGGAGGAAGAAAAATCCTTAGAAGGATCAGGAGGATTAAAATCCTTAGAAGAACTGTCATCATGAAGTTGCAATGTCTCCATAGGAATGAAAGATGGAGAAGTGGTAGAAGAAGAACTAGAAGTATCCTCCTCAAAATGAACACTCCTCTTGAAGAAAATCTCATGTGTCATAGGATGGAGAAGCATGTAGCCTTTAACACCATCTGGATACCCAACAAATATGCAAGGTTTTCTCTGTCGATCCATAGCCTTGCATTTCTCTACTGGAATGTGAGCCCATGTAGATGACCCAAACACTTGGATGTGTTTGACTATGGGTTTTCGAATAGTCCAAGATTGAAAAGGAGTTACCCCCTTCACAGCTCGATGAGGAACTCAATTCTGGATATAACATGCACAGTTGATGGCCTCTACACAGTACTGAGGTGCTAATGATCTATAGTGAATCATACAATTAACCATTTCCTTCAAGGACCAATTCTTATGTTCTACAAATCCATTTTGTTGTGGAGTATAGGGAACAGTGTGTTGAAGATCAATGCCTTCTGAGATACAAAACTGCTCAATCCTCTAGTTGACATATTGCCCCCCATTGTCGGTGCACAGAACCTTGATGGTTTTCCCTAATTGCTTCTTTGCAAAGGCTTTGAATTTTTGAAAAGACTCAAAGACCTCAGACTTTTGTTTGAGAAAATATACAAAGGTGTATCGAGAAAGATCATCAATGAATATCAAGACATATTTGGCCCTACTGAAAGAATGATTTGGAAATGGTCCTACTAAATCACTGTGAGTGAGCTCTAAAAGCTGTGTGGCTCTCCATGCTTTGCCTTTATCAAATTTTTCTTTAGGGTGCTTACCAAGAATGTATCCTTGACAAACTCCATCAAGAAATCAAATAGAAGGCAACACTATAACCATGTCATGTTGACTAAGTTGTTGCAAGTAGCGGTAGTTCAAGTCACTAAACTGCTAATGCCACAAACGACTCATCTCATCTGAGTGAGTAAGAAATGCAAGTGAAGGAGAATCAAGAACAAAGTGAGAAAAGTGATATAGTCTAGACTGATTATCTATCTTTCCCACTATAATTGTAGGCCCATTATGTACTCACTAATTACCACTGTGTCTAGGGTGAACTCAACTCACTTTCTAGATCTAATGTGAGTGATCTGATAGATAGATAGGAGATTAGTTAATAAAGATGGAATAGAAAGGACATCCTGAAATGTTCCTTCACCCACAACAACAAAACCTCTCCCATGCACTTCAGCAGGAGTTTCATCGCCCAATAAAATAGATTGCATAGAACATGACTCTAAGGAGGAAAAACACTATCCTTTCATGAATCCATGTGGTGTGAAGCACCCGAGCTCATAATCCAAGAATTAGGCTAGGAAGCAACAACAACAAGGGCCTTTCCCTTTCCTTTCCCCTTACTTGTGTCCTTTGAAGATTCCTAAGATGAACTTGGTTTTACATAATCAGGCACCTTGATGTTGTTCTTTTCTAGAAGATGAGTCAAAAGATCAATTTGCTTATTTAGACATTTATTTTCAGCATGACCAGGTTTCTTACAATAGGAACACTTAGTTTTCTCCTTCCTGGGCTTGTCACCTATAGGAGAAGATGCATCATTAGTTGCTTTTGAAGTAACTAGCTTTTGTTCTTGATTCTTTTCTCCTTGGTTATTTTGTTTCTTTTCTTGCTTAGAAATCCCATTTTGATCTTTTGTACCTTTGTTGGCAACCAAGGCTTGAGATTTAGAGGGCTTAATTGTGCCCATTTGAATCAACTTATCATGTTCTTGTGTGATTTCTTCTGTAAAATCATCAAGAGAAGGCATTTTAAAGCTAGTTCCTAAGGCACTTTTTGTAGCATAGAAAGTAGACACAAAAAATGAATAGTTTGGACCAAGTTTGGAAAGAATGCTTAGAATAAATTTTGAATCTTTCTTATCTATCCCACATGCCTTGAATTGCAATCTTACAGCCTTTAGTTTTGTGAACAAGTCCTAAATTGTATCAGAATTACATGGATTTATCCCTATTAGCTCATTCTCCAATTGGTGTCCCCTTAACTCATCTTGTTTACCAAACAACCCTTCTAATGTTGTCCATATATAATTTGGAGTTGTAGCAGATTCAACATGAAAAAGAAGATCAAAAGATACAGATGTACATAGATTACCATAAGCTTGATCACATTTGTTAAACCATTTTGGCTTTTCAGCAATTAGTGTTGGTTCAGTTTCAAGTCCCATAGTTACTCTAAACAACCCCAACTTCTTAAGATAGATTGTGATTTTTTATTTCCACTCATAGTAGTTGTAAGGTGTGAGTCTTGGTACTGTATTTTGATCAATTTTAATGCAGAAAGTAAGATTGCTTGTGCAAGAAAGAGAGACGAAAAACTTAGAGAGAACACACTGGACCACCTCCCCTTTGTACTAGATCAGAAATCACCCCCCCCCTAGATATTATAAGGTGACACTTTATAATTTAGTGCATTTACAATGTTGGAGTTATTTTCTAGAGTTTTACAAAGTCTAAAAAATGGACACAAATATTGATGGCAAAAATAATATATTAGAATATGAGCATCAAAACAAGACCAATGTATTCCAATTGCAAAAATATCCACTTTCAAAAAACAAATGACCTGAATCCGAAATCATATGTGAAAGTTATAGTGGTTTGAAGTTCATAAAACGAGGGCTACCCTTCAGATCTGATGATAAAACTTAATTTCTGGAAAATTGGTAACTTCTAAGAAATCATTGATTGCACCAATGCAAAGAGAACAAATAAACACCCTATTTCAAAAACAATTGCACTAAAAAATACCTCTATATGATTGAGAAAACCTCATTTGAAGATCAGATGCAAAAATGAAAACTGCAATGGTGAGGGATCTGGTTGAATCTTTCTGATGCGATTTTAAAAAGATCTGTAAAGTAAATTAAAAATCTAGCAATGACCTAGATGGTTTTTTCTAGCGGCGAAACAAACCTAGAAAGCATTTTTCTTTATCACTTTCAGAAGATGGGGCCACGGTGTTAAAAAAATGCCTTCAACAAGGAAAAAATGACATACAAAGCTTCTGGTGTCCCATCTACATCCAATTTATATGAAAATAGAGGTTTTTGGGCCTTCCAAACACAAAGGAAAGGCCTGTTAGGCCTGAGAACTCACTATTTGAAATTTCCTTCACAAATCTAAGCTTCAAAAACCTTGTTTTAAGAAAAAACATATATGTAAAATAATATTACCAGATCATTATAAACCTTTTGTTGGTTTTCCAAATCATGCAAAATTCAAAAGAAAACACAGCAAGATTTTACAAGATCTCTATAATAATCTAATCTTTCAAAATAGGCTTTGATACCATGTTAAAATCTGAGAAACAGATTACAACCCAAAATTGAATTGAAAGAGATAGATCAAATAAACTATAAATACAAATGAAATAAATAGCATAACAATGATACCAAGAGAAAACTGATGTGAAGTGCTCCAAGGAAAAATAGCATCAAATTACTATCTCCAACTATCTCAAAATACAAGCAAGGTGGCATGTTTATATAGACTCAACAAATGGGTGGAGGTGGCAAAACCAACCAATGAGGAACTTCCAACCAATAGATCATCATCATCCTTATAACCCACCTATCTTCCTCCACTCCGTGTAGTAGGAACATCCTCTATCCCTGACATATCATCATCATCATCACCATACTCACTGCTCGATGACCCTAAAGAATCA